>NW_027396732.1:4739-18205 GCF_047715775.1 Aspergillus undulatus | reverse complement strand
CGTGATAACAGTTCTGCCAGGTTCGGCCAGGTTCGACTCAGGTTCGAACCTGACAGACCCTGACTGTGTGGGGTTCTGCAGCTAATCACCGTGCTTGTAGGTAGGCTAGTTAATTTCAAAATAGATATATCCATATCCTCCTTTAGCTCGCGCCCATTACTATATACTTTATATTTCTACTAATTCTTTTAATTCTACTGTTGTGGTTTGCACAGGGGAAGAAGGTTTGAGGGGCAGAATGAAGCTGTATCGACTACACGCACGTAGCCTACTAATGAGCGGATGCCTTCATCTATAAGGTCTCTATCCTTTAGACGATTGTCTCTCTCCTTGATAGATACAACGATTAACATGATGAGGGGTAGACGCTCGAGAGTTGGAGTAGCCAAGCGGCTAAGCTAGAGATCACGTGGTCTCATACTTTCGTATCATCTACCTTACAAGGCTTCCTGTAAGTCTTTTCTTCCTACTCCTTATTAGACTTTACTACCTGAATTTGGTTATTCACTATGTCACAGAGTCAAATCTCTCAGTTCTCCGACTATTATCCCTTATCTGTCTTTGAGGATAATCCTTTAGATAGTCTTTCCTTCCTTCTATCTAATAGTGCTCAGTTATTTAACCCTGATACTCTATACAGCCAGACGCCTATCTCTGCGCCCGATGTTAACTTCACCCAGCCACTACTCCTGCCTACTATCCCTAACGCCCTCCAGCGCGTCAGCCCAAAGAAACAGAAGAACTATATCCTCTGGTCTGAAATGGTGAATGATGAATTCATTGCATGGTGGTTAAGCACCGAGCATGGTAGTCGGATAAAACGCAATATCTTCGAGAGTAAGCGCCAGGCAGAATATTGGTAGTATTTCTACCAGGTAGCGGTTATACAAGACGGCGCCCCTAAAGTTATGTGCAAAGTATGCGATTATACTCTTAATCACCCAGCGGACGGCTATCGCGGAACATCATCTATGAACAAACACTTCTTGCAAGGGGTTAACTGTCAGAAGGGAGCGCCTCGCTCAAAAGATATTAGAAGGCTAATACAAGATGGTGTATGTTAACCTATTCATCCCTATTACTCCCTATAGTTATTGCTAAAACTAAGTAATTCTAGGTATACCTAGCCTCTCAAAAACCTACCTTCACCCAGCAAGCCTGGATAGAGAGGATAGTAACTTTTATTACTGCCCATCAATTACCATTTTAGCTTGTTGAGAGTCCTCATTTCCGTGCCCTTCTTGAGATGAATAGGCTTGCCCCATCTTTTCCGGAAATACCCTCTGTATATATTATCCGACAGCAACTTCAAGGAATGGTAGCAGAAAGACAGTGTACTCTTCTACAAGAGCTACCTACTGGCGCTAAGCTTTCTATTGCATTAGATTGCTGGACCTCACCCTTTCAACAGGCATTTATAGCTATCACAGGCTATTTCATGGATCATGACTGGAACTACCGAGAGATCTTGCTAGGCTTCGAGCCTCTTCATGGGCAACATACTGGAGTTAATCTAGGCTTAGTTCTCTTCGAGCTTCTTCAAAAGCATCAGATTGAAGACCGGGTCTTGACAGTTACTACTGATAATGCGTCTAACAACTTCACATTGATAGATAGTATTCAAGACTCTCTCCAGTCACTCGAGGTACCTAACCAGTTACCAATCATTCGCATACCATGTATCGCATATATTATTCAACTTAGTTTGAAAGAACTTCTTGGTCAAATAGAAGTGGATCCAAGAAATAACAGAGAAGAGTTAGAATGGGCTGAGAGAGATAATAGGACACGGCAAGAGAACCAAGAGATTGTGCATACCCTTAACAAGGTAAGGTCCTATCTCTTCTGCTGTCCTTACTACTAATTATATAGAAGATTCGACGACTAGCGATCTTTATCAATAAGAGCCCCCAACGTCGAGAGAATTTTCTAGATCTTCAGGCTAAAGAACCAAAGCTTGTTCTAATACAAGATATTCGGACACGTTGGAATTCAACATATTTAATGCTCCGACGTGCAAAGCACCTGCAGTCTGTTTTGGATGAGTTTTACTCCCAATATGAAAATCATGAGCTACAACCAAGTCAGGAGGAATGGCAATAGATTGATTACCTCCTTTTAATCACACAATCTTTCTTTACCTTCACGACCTCTCTGTTAAAGACCAAGGAAGTCACTATTCATAGTGTCTTCGCAATCTACAATAACCTGTTTGCTCATCTCGAGAAATCTAGGGCACAGCTTGCACGAAAGAAGGTTGGCTGGAAGAGAGTGATACTATCTGCCCTACAGGCGGCAAGGCTGAAGCTTTCAGAATATTATAGGATAACTGATGAGATTGGTAATAACCTTTATGCAATCGGCACAATCCTAGCGCCACAAAACAAGCTTGAATTCTTTTCTACTAAGGACTGGGAGCCAAGATGGCGTGTGCGATACCGTAAGAGCCTTGAGGAGTACCTTATACCTTATCAGCAGCGCTATTCAGAGTCACAGCCTACATCAAATGGCCAACCCTCGGTGGGGGGGATCTCTGATATTAATATCCTCTTAACACCAGCCTTATCTCTCCGGCCACAGACGACCGCCTATGACAAGCTTTCGCGGTATCTTGGAAGTAGTAAGTGATAGTCTGTTATCCCTTTTCTTACTCTAACTAATCTCTCTAGGTACGCAAGTAGTCAACCCGCGGACATATTAGAAGGATTATCAGCATGAATTTCCAATCCTTGCAAGCTTAGCACGGGATGTTCTGACCACGCCTGCTAGTGGTTCTGGCGTTGAGCGGTTATTCAACTCTGCTCGTGATATCTGTTACTACCGCCGAGGCTCGCTAAAACCCAAAACTATAAGGGATCTTATGATATTCATGTGTACGACCAAGTTTGACATGGAGTCTGAACAGCTTTTCCTTATAGAAGAGTATCTTTCCGCCCAGGAGACTGAGGTAGTAAGAGAAGAAAAAGAAATTCGGAAAGCAGAGGAGGAATTCAATCCTATTAGTGATACTGAGGAAGATCCTTTAGCTACTATATCTCAACCTACGGAACCAGTTAGTCAGCGTGCTCTTGGTAAAAGACCAAGGACAGAAGCCGCCATGGATGACCCGGGCCCTTTGATTGAATCCAACGAAGATGATGAAATCCCCCTACCTGATAATAGCTATATACAGGGAGAGAGTACTCAAAGGCGTTCATCAGGGCGGCTTCTAAAGCGCCCTAGGCAGGATAAAGACTTTGTGTACGGGAAGCCATAGAATTAGTAGAATTTTGAATGAAAAGCTATTTTAATCTAATCTTCCTATAATATCCCTCTTATAAAACCTCTTCTAACCCTTTAACTAATATGTACTGGAAATACGCAAAAATACAGTTAAAATCTACATAAAATATACACATCACGAGAATCACTATGTTTGCACTGTTTGTGGAACCTGGGGTTCAAGTCGAACCTGTCAGGTTTGACTCCAAGGATCCTGGAATCGGATCGCGACCTCAAAACCTTGGAACCTGAACCTGATTCTTGGCGGTTCCGAGTCGAATCGAACCTGGAGAGTCGCGACTCCCTACGAGGCCTATACTTTATATAAGCAAAGAATCTCTAGGTGAGTTTTTGAAGGGTTCTTTTCTCTGTACCAATTGAGCAGTTATTGATAAACGGAAGCCATCATGCCCTCTCTATCCTTTTACCGCAGTTAAGAAGAGATCAGTCTTCTAACTTTTCTTTGTATTTGGCAGCCAGCTCTCGCCTAGTTATTCTTAACGGTGTGGGATAGTGATGCATCTGAAAACATAAGTATGGTTTATCAAATATAATAGCAATGCCTACCAAGTCTTCTTGGGAAGGGGACCATTGGTCATTTGAGTTAAATATATAAATCTGTCCAGTCTTCCGTAGCCGAAGTACTAATGTAACGTCTGCATCGTATTCTTGACTAAATTCAAAGGCTTTCCGGAACAAAGTATTGCCTCGTCGTTAATATTGTTGGCTTTTTGCCTTTGATTTATCAGACACATGGTAATGGATTATTCTTAGCTTGACTATTATAAAAATCGTGGGTAGTTATATAATAGATTAAAGAAGAAGAGTGGTTATATCTTGTCCAAAAGACAAGGTATATCTATATCTTTAAAGGTTTTCTGCGCTCCTTTTTGGGGTATATAACTCGCACTTGAAGGGTAAGTATCTTGTGCTAGAATAGTAAGTACCTCGCTCTCAAAGGGTAAGCTTTGCGCGACCAAGGTAAAAAGACAAAAGAGACCAAAAACTCTATAGATCAGACTATGCTTGTTTAGGATAAGTGCGTCTGCCAAGTCTCGGGTAAGCAGGGTAATCAATATAAGTTTAAACTCACCCCTCAAAAAGCTTCCGAGTTAAACCACTGCGAGTTGAACCATTGCGAGTTAAACCATTGCGAGTTAAACCATTGCGAGTTAAACCATTGCGTTAAACCATCTGCGAGTATCAGCACACGGGCGCACAAAATAGAAAGTTCTGGCAAATAAAGCCTCTAGTATCCACAATCTGGTACCTCAAGTGCGACCTGAATTCCTTTGCGCTTTGCAAAAGTTTTCTAGCTAGTATTGCCACGTGACTAAGTACTATAGACAAAGAACCTACTTGAACCTTCCACATGCCTGACTAGCTACTTTCTCCAGCCTGGAGATTTCCTCTCTGGTTACACACAGCTTATCTGCCCAGGATAGGTACTGTAAGGTTGATACCTTACTATCATGATCCAGGAGGTTTGGTAAGAGTAATAACTATTTAGTCTAAGTAAAGCTCTAATAAGTATCTTATAGGAACTTAGCCAGCTCAAGAAAATCTTCCGTGATATAGTCAGCAGATTATCAGGGTCTTACTCTAGTGATCTCTAAATTATCCATGACTGGGTAATATAACTTCTCGGATCAGTCGAAACTAAGCTCAAGGAAACTATTAACCAAGATAGCCCTTGCAATAATAGCTTCATGAATAATATTATCTCGGAGCAGGGGAATACCCTATCTATCTCTGCGGAGAATAGTAATATTCTATATAAAGCTTTGCTACCTGGTCTCCCTTGCCCTAGTACAACAACGCCCAAATTTATACTGGATAGAGAGAAACAAACCTCGGGTTAACCACGGATATTAAGTACAGATGCTGATGCCGTGGGAAATAATCAAAGCGCCATCCAGAAAATAGATGAAGAAGGGCATGGTAGCCAGAGTTAACTTCCAAGAGAAGCCCCCTACTTTCTATATAATCAGAATCCTAGCCCAAGCAATCACTTAACTGACACTAAGAGTCTCCCCAAGCAGGCGGCCAAGATAACAATTCAGGCATACCCCTCCCAGGCTCACCGAAAAGAAGATACTAGTCAAACAAGGCACTAACACTACAGACAAGAATAGAGTCGAAAAAACAGAAATTATTTAAGTAGCTAATAACCACGGATTGTACAATCTCAGTCCAAGAGATATACGGGCATTTTATAGAGTATTGCTAGAACCTAAATAATACTTGCTTTCTTATATAGCTTTTTTACAGTATTAGGAGCCAGAATGCTTTTATATAACTCAAGAACATAGCTCTCTACCTCCGCAGTAATAAACTGAAGATCCCTTTTGCTCGGGCAAACAGTGTTTTCGAAAATATAAGATCACTGGACCAGTTAGCCTCTTTAGTTTCAGCGAGCATTATTATGGAGCGGTATCTCCTTGTCCAGCTGGTAGACCAGCGGAATGAGCTGGTGGACGAGTATAAATCCCAGTCAGGCCGACGGCTGAGGATGGTTACGGAGAGCCGCTCACGCCTCCCACGTACAGAGGGCTTGGCCTTCAAGTCAATGATGAAAAAGGTGTTTCCATTACTTGAAGAGGGGACAGAAGGCTACAAAGCAGGACTTATTACACTCCAGAACTGACTAAGCAAAGCCCGGAACTTACATATTCTTAAAGAGATGTTTGGGAGAGATATTCTTGCATTAATACCTGTAGATAGTGACTGGCAGATCAACGACCGGGAGTAAGAGATTCCCAAATAAGGACTATACTATAATCCGCGCAATTAATAAGATATAGTATTTACAGGCTCGCAGACCCTGAGTTTCGTCTGCTCCTTAGGACCTTGGATGAGCAACGGGGTAATTTCCTGCGAGCATGTAGTTCGCGCCTAGGGAAGTTTCTTGGAATCTACAATAACCCAGGTTAGTGCGGGAGATATTTGCTGGACGAGCTAGACAAGGAATAGATTAAGGTTATACTATACAATTCCTCTGCGCTGGTAAGAATGCTTGACAGCAGAGACTAGCCTATGCTTTGGGCTAAACAGCGAAGACGCGAAACTGTTGTACAACCCTGTATCTAGTTACACAGGAGTGGTGTTGTTACTCTTGAGTTTAATAGGCGCGGGCAGAATATTCAAATAAATCTTGTCAATTTCCCTTCCAGCATTCTGTGCTTACTCCCAAGAAGATTATACTAAAAATAACATGGTAGACTCGTATGCAGAAAGCTCAACATTAATCTACAGGGTTAACAGGAGGCTGGTCTACTTCCATGACTGTGAGTGTCCCCTTCTTCTTCTTCTTCTTCTTCTTGTCTTTCCTTTGATCAAGACTATTTAAGGTAAGATCAAGATCCTTGGGCCCCTCAGGATTCTTAACAGGCGACTGGGCTGAATTAAAGTAAAATTGGTATTATAGATCTCGAGAGGATAATCGGGATAAGCAGACTCTAGGGTGGGCTAGTGTACCCCAACAAGAGGGGGTCTCTGTAGTATACTCCGGCGCGCCTGGTATTTCAGGCTCGGGAATCGGGATGTCTTCCTCTGGAAACCCGACGTTGACAACCTCCTTCGCTGGCTAAATCACGGGAAAATTGCCTACCCTTAATGGCCCATAGGAGCGATATTCAGGCTCCGCTCCCGCTTCTAGACCACTCTCGTGGTCAGATAAGGGCTCAGGTAAGGCCTCGGGTAAAGCCTCCGGCTTGGATAGAGGCTCTGCAAACAGCTCGGGATCTAGCTCGAGTTCTAGTTCTGCTTCTGGTTCTGCTTCTACCGCAGGCGCCGGCTCAGCAACGCGTTCAGTGATTTCTTCCAGCTCCGAAATATGGCCGAACAGTATATCAACACCGAGTTGCAGGATAGTTCGGTCAGGGTACTCCTGACCGATTATAGTATTAAGCTCCTCATGGAAAGATTCTTTATCTTTATTGAAGGAGCTCGCAAGATATTCTTTCAGATAATCTTTGAACCATATCTTGTCAGTAGGAAGGTACTACAAAATCACTCTTGATATCTCCAGTATATCTCGAAGATGCACTAAAGGTCCGAAATGCTCAATGTGTTTTCTAGCAACTGCCTCCAGCCCCAGAAGCCCGTACCTTCTAGCTGTCTTGTACGCCAGCGTACTTCGCTGGTATTCCATGACGAGATTGTACCCCGAATCCAGTGTCTCATACTGGCCGGTATATAGAAAATGAATTAGTATGTGGCCGATATCCTCATTAATATTGTCAAGCACGGCCTGTGGGCCTGGATTCCAAAGACGCCTCTTGATTTGGGGTATATTTTCGAGATAGTACATTGGAATTCCGTATCTCTTTGTTCCGATGACGACCATTGCGATCGGATGTTTGTAGGGCCTGTTTGCCAGCATGTCAGATCAGCATCATGAATGATAGGTTGATAAAAGATATCATGTGCTCACGATGTTATGGGCTGATTATATTCAATTTCAATGGGCTCGGCGAGCTCTTCAGCGGGCTCTTCAGCGGGTGCCGGCTCCTCATCCATCGCCTCTGGCCTGAGCGCACTGACCTTCTTAGACTTCTTTGATTTTTTCATCTTGGCATAGAAATAAGCTGGCAGGAATAGAGAGAGAGGAATTTTTTCTATCCTCTATTTTGTAACCCCTCTTTGTAGTCGATCGGGCCGCAAGAGGGCGTATGCAAGTATGTATTGTTTCCTAACCCCATGAACCATGTCTATATAACAAGAGGTATAATAAACTATATTCCACACAACATGTATATACACATGACTAATGCCTGCCTTTCTCAGGACGGCGCAACCTTACTGGTTTAAATACTAATAAGGTGTGCTGTCCAACCAACAAAATAAAGGGCACGCGATCTATGTACATTGGAGATATCTCGGCCCGAACCTTTCGGAACCATGACCCATCCAGTTATGGGCGTAGGCTAGGAGTGGGCCATCAGTGGGCATAGCCTAGGCAGATCTAACATCAGGGCAACGTGGCTGGGCAGCAAAAATGCCTCTGCTTGACTTACTTAGCCTTATTATCATTTTTAAGTACCCCGCACTAAGAATCCTCTTCTATTTTCTGAGCTTAACCGACTGCAAGCCCCCCCTTTTAACCACCACCATTGTCGTCTGGCACTCAAAGCACTACCAGAACAAAAGATGGACTTGGGCCGGTATCTCATACATCATGTACTATTTGTGAAAGGCTTTTTACTTCCCTTGGTAATCTCTATGCCTATTGCAGACAGACTTCATAACATTTCTAGTATAAAAGGTACCGCCGCACGATGTCACGTGAATTTCAAGTACCTGGGTACTTGAAACCTGAATTTTGCCGCGACAACAACGGGCGGTCACAGCACGTGCTACAGCCTTCTGTTAGAGCATATTGCCCTCCAGAACCGCCTTCCTCGAGAAGTCAATACTTGCGGGGTTGGAGGGACCGCCGCCGCAGCAGGACAGGGATTGCTATTGGACAGAAGGTCAAGGACTCGGCGAATGGTTCTAGATCTAGGGCCTACAGTAGGTCAAGTAGTGTAAAGAGTAGTAGAACAGAGCAATGTGAAATAGAGTAGGGTAAGACAAGGCAGGAATCTAGTCAGAGTGGCCGGCGGACGATCATGACCATACGGTGTACCGGGCGGGGCGGCTATCTTCATCGCGGAGGGGTCGATCGTCTTTGTCGGAGATCGATTAGAGCCTCATTCCGGGCACGATGAGGATCGCGGGATTCTGCCTGTACTGACCGCCTGCCTAGGCCCTCATTCCAGGCACGGTGCCTGGGATAAGTATTCTGCCTGTTCTGACCGCCGGTTGGCCATTACTTCCTAAACTCCGATGTTGATCCTGTTCCTGACCTCTGAGGAATGTCTTGTTGTACTAAACGCCTGCCTGATAGTCTGATCCTGCATTCTGCTCGTGTATCTACTTTGTTATTCTGTTCTGATTACATTCCTAAGCCCGCACCTTGACAGCAGGGGTTGAAGCGGGGTCTCCAGGATTCTGCCAACGTGACTTGGGTACTGCTAATCACACCGCCTATCATTCATCAACTTCACGTTGACTTCCCGTCGACTTCCCGTCGACTTCCTATTGACTTCTAGTCGACTTCTCGTCACCTCGCCGACGTCTCCAGCCCATACTCCAGCTGGCAATATGAAGTCAGATGAGTTCTATGATATCCTTGGCCGACAACGAACAGACTTCGGCGAACGTGAATTTAAGCTACTATCTGAGCATGACGTATTTATCCATCAAACCTATTACTCTATATACAACACATCTACCCATGGAGAGCGAAGACGAGTGAGAAATTATCTTCAAGAGATCTGGCGTCTAAGTGATTATATCTAGATCTTGGTAGCTACTAGCGTTACCTATACTTATCTTGCGCACCTTCCTGATCTCGATGGATGCCTGGAAGGAATAAAGTCTTGGAAGGAAGCCTACCCTATCTCTGAATATAAGGAAAGCAGTGCCCGTGCTATACTCCAACCTCTAGATGCTAAGAGGGAGGAAACCATTAATAGTAGGACACAGGATTATCGATCCGAACCGCGCTAATATCCTCTAGAAGCACAAAAGATCAGGAACAAAGCCAGCTATAGGAGAATACCAAAGAAGAATTGTACGTGGGCTGAAGCTTTTTCTACTCTACTAACCAATCTTAGTATTCCCTATAAAACAGGGAACTACCAGTCCTCTAAGCTATACTACAATCCCGATCAATCGCAGCACAAATACGAGGGTTCAAGAGAAATGGAAATTCCTCCTTTCTATTGATACTATGCGTGGACTAGATAGATCTAACGAGACCGGTATTACGCGCGTGACCTGTGATCAGGAGTTAAATAATGCTCTTAGGCAACCCTTCCAGACTTCCATACTCTGGAAAAACTATACCCAGCATTATCCTCTTCATGGAATACCAACTTCAATACCTGAATTTATTAACGAGCTGCGCCAGTTGAATGTTGAATATCTGGAAGTTCATAACTATAAAGAAGAAGATACAAACTATCTACTT
This sequence comes from Aspergillus undulatus, assembly GCF_047715775.1. Classification (NCBI taxonomy): domain Eukaryota; kingdom Fungi; phylum Ascomycota; class Eurotiomycetes; order Eurotiales; family Aspergillaceae; genus Aspergillus; species Aspergillus undulatus. Next base: position 7,926 of record NW_027396732.1, on the reverse strand, counting down.
GACCTGAACAACATTCTCAACCATTTTGAAGCACCACCATAGACAAGCGAGCCATTGAACTTCCTGGATATTCAGAACCAAATTTTTTCCTGCGTCCCAGTATATGTGAACAAAGCTAATCTTCATCGCCTAGCACTACGACGACAGGAAAGATCCGCTTAAAAGGTCCGTCCTTTGAAGGTTCGATTCAACTATGCAGACCATGTATTCTTCCTCGTCTCCAGTCAACACTCACTATCCCCTCTACACTCGGACACTGGAGGAAAATTGACATACATTGTTAGGATCTCAGGCCGTAAGACCTGGTATCTTCCTCGCAAATTTAATGCCGAGACTTACGAGATTCTTGCAACATTCGGGAGCTCTACCCCAGAGACTTACAGTGATAGCTAGGTCAAGGTAGATATTATGCCTGGAGATCTTCTGTATTTCTCCCCGCCCAGACATGTTTCTACCTGCTAATACTAGCCAGAATCATGCCACCTGGTTATCCTCATGCAGTCTTTACACCTGAGCATTCACTTACCTTTGGAGGTCACTTTTATACACTCCCTCATCTTGGATCCAGCCTCCGGATACTAGCTATCCAGGCTAAATTCAATCATATATTTAGCAATGAATCCCTGACTGAGCAAGACTATTTGACCTTTCTTGTTATGTTAGAGGCATACAAGGATTCCATAAACTACCAGCAGATGGCAAGCATTGCTTCAAGCGGGAAAGGGTGGGGGATTACAGATCAGCATCAAACTCGAGAAGAGGTATCTGAGATTAGGTGGGACGGACAGGAGTTTTGGGAGCTACAATAGAGATTATGACTCCAGATCTTCAACATACAAACTGAAGGGTTCACAAAGTTTGATTAGGAGGATCTCGGTCGTTCATCATCAAACTTAGCGGCGCCGGATGTTATATGGGGACATCCTTCGTGATTTGGATGATGTGGATGTAAGAGCAGATAGATCAACGAAGTTGGGACAGATATCAAAATTTCAATTTGGCGGCTGGTTAGAAACAAGTGTCTATTAATCCTACGATGCTCCTTGAGAATGTGAGGACGTCTGCGTACGATTATGGCGGATCTCTACATGAGAATGAAAAGGAAAGTTAGTGTATTAAACAAAGAAACCAGGAACAACTCTAGCTGCATTGTCCTTATTTCAAATAGCCACCAAGTTCTCCAATTCATTGAAATCTCCAGGCCAGTCTTCCCTAGCTGAACCAGATGAGCTCAACTCCCCTTCACCGCCAAGACACCATGCCTGTTAGGAAAGCTCACACTACGTTTGAGTCGTAGCACATAGGGTCCAGTTGATAATAATCGATAAAAATCCTTGATCGGTGCAAATATTGTATTCTCCATGTTTTGTACGCAGGAAATATATAGAATCCCTTATATAAGTCCTAGTGGTTCAACAAACTACTCATGCTAAGATCTTGGTCGCGAGGCAGATCAATAACTCACAGCTTGGTATTTTGTACTATAAATGCCCATACCATAACAATACTAACACCAGCTACCGGGGATCTTGAATAGTCGACAAAAGTGACCTAGCGCCTCTTGGCGTTAGGGCCGGAAATACAATAAGAGACTGTAGATACGGACATCGGTTTCGCACGATAGTATATACAGGGCCTTGCCATCCGCAGTAAGTCTCTCCAGAGCCTCCTGTACCCATGCCACGCAGTTCTATCCTCTTTTGTTCTGCCTGATAGGAATCGTATGCATAATCCGTGCCAGACGGTTTTGTCTGCTATCTTGCTTACCATAACCCGGACAAGCAACATTTTTGTAGGGGTGAGCGGGCATTCACGGCCTTCCTAAAACCACTCGCTACCACCTCCCTCTTTATGTATCTCTATTGCATGGTAGTGGATGCCTTTTTCCCCTGGCGACTCGATCTCCAAGTCAACAAGCAACGCCCAGTGATAACTAAAAGCCGAAGATTTAATGGGTTGATCCTAATAAGAGTCGGGCATCTTATACTTACGTATCTTCTTTCCCAGGCATAGTAGGATTCCCGTGACGCACATAGAGGGCAACATATAAACAGGACATTTTCTTGTAGGTTGTAGTATAGGTCTTGTAATTCAGGAAGAAAACATAATAGACCATGCTTTCCCAAGAATTTATACCCGGTTGCTGCATATTCAGGTGCTTGACCTCGGTTATTGACCTAATTTTGACAGAAGGATTAGAAGGCTGCTGAAAAAGCAGGACAAATATCCAGAGAGCTGCACTTGGTAAATCCGATGCAGGTTATGGTATTTTATGGCCAGACCCACTCCCTGGGAGCGCAACGCTAGGTTAGAGAAGATAAGGATGAGGATGATTTATATTAGCAAGTGCTTGGTCCCGTATGTCACAGAACGCCTGATCTCCAGGAGTTGACAAAGCTGGTTGGTGAACCAAAGGTCTTTAATACCGCGCCCGTAGACCTTTATATAAAGGAACAATAGTGAATCCTACAAGAGGCTCTAATACAGTTAAATGTTATAATGTTTGCTTGTCCAAGACTGTATGCCGCCGCTTGCTATTGAGCTGACAAACTGATGTGACATATTTTATATACGCGAGAGCAAGGGTGTATCTTACAATCACGCGGAAAAGATTCGAATACTGTATCTACTTCCCACCCAAAACATACTTATCGCAAGAACTTTGATGAAGTAATTTGCTATTAAATCTATATACCTAGAATTCCTTGGATTTAGAATATTATGAAATTTTATTCATAGGTCTAAAGTTTATATGTTTGATTTGTAACAAGTATACAAACCCTACTATCGGCGCAGAATTCTTAGCAGGATATCTCTTTTACGTAGACGTTGTTTCAAGTGATCCCCAAGGGTGTTCAGCCCTGTTACCTCTCGTTCCGGGGAGGGATTGTGAAAGTCGCGGGAGGTGTCTCGTTCGGCGCGAAGGCTAGCAAGAGACAGCAGATTATTTGCGACCAAACGAGTTTTGGAATGATCAGGGCCCAGTGCCTTCTCGTAGCCTGCCAGCGCTCGCTGGTACATCTCCTCTGCCTCTTGCAGCTTGCCCTGATCCTTGTAGAGATTCCCAAGATTGTTAACTGTGTTAAGGGTAGATATATGGTCAGGACTCAGTGCCTTCTCCTTGCCTGCCAGCGCTCGCTGATATATCTCCTCTGCCTCTTGCAGCTTGCCCTGATCCTTGTAGAGA
>NW_027396732.1:0-4494 GCF_047715775.1 Aspergillus undulatus | reverse complement strand
TTAAGGGTGGATATATGGTCAGGACCCAGTGCCTTCTCCTTGCCTGCCAGCGCTCGCTGATACATCTCCTCTGCCTCTTGCAGCTTGCCCTGATCTCTGTAGAGACTCCCTAAACCGTGAAAAGCCCAAAAAATGTCAACTCCATCTTCAGGCTGACTAGGTAGCAAACTTTCCACATCCTTCTGCATTAGGTAATTTGCATGCGGAAGTAATCGCTGCTGGATTTCTGCATACGCTTTGGCACTGCGGCTTGGGACCATAAATCCAACCGAGATCAATGCTAGCTCAAGCAGCTGGTTCGCAAGGTTATTGGAAGCAGTAATGTAATGACACCAGTCCTGTACCACAGGATGCAGAGTATAGCTTCCCTCTTCCTGTTTGGTCTCAACGAGCGAGAACTCAACCAGCGCCTTCACCTTAGTCTTAAAGTCCAGCTTGCTTGATACTGCTATTTTAAACCATGGTGGCGGATCGGAGGTGTTCAAGCCGCTTTGAATCAGTTCAAACCAGATATCCTGGTTATCAAAGAAAGCAAGCAAGAGCAGGAGATTTGCGGCGGTAGGGTCACGTTTCTGGATCTCTTTGTATGTGATCATCCATGTTTGTACCATATTGCCTTGCTGGTAGTGGCGTGTGGGTGCCGATCGAGACTGCAGTTCAAACCAAGAAGTCCGGTAGAGCTTCAAGTATTCTTTGACAGTGGTTCCTGTTTGGCGCATGTAGGCTCCAGCTATGACAACTGCTAGTGAGAGCCCGTCTAGCAAGCGCGCAAGGTCGGCGATGTCTAACACTGTTAGTCTTAATCTTCCCATCCAGCAAAGAGTCTAGTACCTTCTTCGACTCCCATCCGCATAATATCTTTGGCTGAGAACCCGCTGCTTTGTAATAATAGCTGAATAGCATCTTCGTGCAGAAGTTTTTGAACCGGAAATGGCTTCCCTAGTTCAGTGAGTTCCTGGACGCGGGAGGTGATGATTATAGATCCATGGTCAGCGCTGGGAAAGAAGGTGTAGATATCATATCTGCAGTCGCCATGGCCTTCCAGCGAAGAATATTGGTCGATGTTGTCAAAGATCATGAGCCAACTGGTGTTTCCTGGCTTTGCTAGCCACTGTAGTACTTGATTTGCCCTCTGCATTGCTTCCTCTTCATTTGTCGCCTTGACGTCCACTGGCTGTCCGTGTATCCGAGAGAGGCAAGAGCTTAAAGATGACACTAAAGCCGATTGATCTTTGCCGCTTAGCCAGAAAATTGCTGTGAATTCATTCTTGTGTTGTCGTGCAAACTGAATCGCTAGCTGTGTTTTCCCTATTCCACCAAGGCCATGGAGGATGGCAACCTTTCGTGTCTGCGAGCTGGCGGGTTGTAGATATTTCCATAGACTGTTTAGTTCTTTTTCCCGTCCGATAAACTCTTCAATCGCGGGAACCGTTGAAAGGTCTAGCGGGATATGAAATTTGTTGACTTCTAGAAGAGGAAAACTTTAGCATATATTATACTTGTCTTAGATTACTGTGCTAACCTTCGCGAGTAGTAGGCTCCCAATACTCCAAGAAAGCTTTGGCGGCCGCAGCCCCAGTTGCGGCGGCATACGATTGCCATGCTTTGTTCTTGTGGCTATCCGCATAGTCACATACCCCCTTGATAATAATGCATGATATGTTGTCCCACACCCCAGCTCCCTCCATCTCAAAACCAACAACACCCTCTGACTGGACTAGACGATCACGGTGTTCACCTGATTTCATAACGGTATCAGCGGAGGCGACCATCCCGATATGGACCCCAGGGCTGTTGTGCTCTGTGCTCTGCCGACGCCGATGTACTTGGGCTAGATCGCAGCCTAGCAGAGTACAAGGTGAGTGAACAGCTGCCTTGCAGATCTCTTCGGCCGTGCTATCCAGACAAGAACACGTAGCTTCTTGATTGTAGTGCTTGTGTTGATATGAAGCCTTGAAGAGAAAATCATCGACAGAAGTTGGGTAGTGCCAATCAGGCTGTGATTCTTGAAGAGTCTGCAGATGCCGTGACAGCTTCTCTTGAAGGTCTCTGCGAGATTGCCTTGCCTGGAGGCTTGCCAGTATTGCACGTATTGCTCGGTTTGGTCGTCCAAGTGTATCATTCACACTTGTTTTCTTCTCAAAGCCGTCAGGGTATTGCCTGCCGAAGTCATATTGAACCACAGAGTCGCTTATAATCACATCCCCTAGAAATATCTCTCCACCGGACGACGGATATGGTGCACCTCCGCAGATACCGACAACTAGCGCCACTTCAATCCTTTTGTAGCTGATTTTCAAGCTTGACGCCACGCTGGCGGCACTCCCTTTCCCCATACCAGGCATATAGCACACGACCACATTATGGCTTCCAATCCTCCCGTTGATGTATGCATTGTCATCCCCCGGTAGTTTCCTGTAGTGTTCGCCCAACCGGTCGTAAGTTTTGTCAAAGAGCTCTTCAACCGCCTCCGCTTCCAGGGTCAGCGCGCAGATGATCGCGATCGCGAATTCGTCTCGACTGTATGGGCGCATCTAGGTAAGTTGAAGTGACAAATTAATATAGAATTTCGGGCGAAGATTTGGTCAGCTTTACTATCCGGAATAAAGCGATGGCTGTTGTTGAAGAGCCAAAGCAGGTAACTCTCTCGTGAGCTAGACTTGACAGCCTTCAGCCCAGTCTGTCCCGTGATGTGGCCTTCGCCAACCAGATATCTGCATTAGCCGCCTAAAGGAGAGGGGTAAGCACGAAAGAAAAAGCAAGTTGGCTCTGCAATCAGAATAGAACTTCACATTCATGATAAGAGATCTGGTGGTTTTCATCTTTCCAAATCAAAGGAAAACTCAACCAAACGCGGAGTTTTATAAGGAGGCTGATATGAAAAAAGCCCTTTGGCAAGAATGGCACTCTTACCCGTCCAAGTCGCAGGTTTCCAACATGTGACCGACATTATTTGGCTTAACTATCAACACGGCTGAGATTCCCATGCAGAAAGCTCCACATCACCAAAGCACGCAGCTCCTGGCTCGTAGAATCTTGGTTTGGAAGGAAGTACAAGGGATTTTAACTGTCTCCAGCAGAAGGTGAGCAACACAGTGCACTGGACCCTAAGTTGACTGCTATTGCCCACAATCCAACTCTATAAGCTAAATTAGGATTCCAATCCAGATGCAGGGAACTGGCAAGGCAGCTGGTAGGCGAGCGGACGGCCATTCCAACCCTGGCAACCCACGGCTAGACCGCGGGCTCTACACTGTTTGTACCAAAGGAGTACAAGAATTAACTATTGGCAAGAGCAGCGTATCCGCTTCGACATCCAGCATCAGTGATGGGCGGGGAATCGCATATTAGCAAGCATCAAACTTAACAGCGAGATTGGCTGGGGTGGACAGGAGTTCTAACACGCGTAGTGCTTCGGCGGGGAAGGAGAGGGCCTGAAGGGGAGTCGAGGGGGCTCATCCGGTTCAAGCAGATAGGAACCTTCACCAGCAATCTGCATTAAGCTAACACCACTCAAGGACTGCATATTTGGTAGACATAAATTCCTGAAAAGGCAAGGTAGACTCAGCTATTCCTCTCACCTCCCATCAACATTTAGGTGGCGACCACACCAGCCACCTCATTTAGTGGCTTTACTTTCCTTTTGCTCTCGAGTTCGACCGAGAGTTACTGCCGAACATTTCCTGATGGCAGCTGCATCTGTTCGCATCGTAATCGCGCTGGTTTCCTCAACGAGATGATTGGTGGACGACACATGTGGACCATCACCACGAAAAGAATGGTGCTTGCAATAGCATAAACCTCAGCCCGTAAGCTACAGGTTTCCAACTCATTACGTCAAGCTAACTCTGAAATCCAAGTTATCAAAATGCCTTTGCTGTGGTTCCTGGTCTAAGACTGAATTGTTGCTGGTCCCCCCTCCCCATTGTAGGTTCGGGGCGCGGAAATTTTGGTATAGCAGATTGCGCTCTTCAGCTTGCTGTTCTCTCTCCCATTCTTCTCATCCTGCGTTCTCTGTCTGTATTCGTTGCTAGGGTTTTCGTGACGGGCTGCTGTTTCCAGCCATCGACTTGCTGGGAAGGGGAAGTAGTAGCTTGAGGTCCCGACCAAATGCTTGAGACATACTGGGCTTCAGTACCGCCTGCCAATAGCATACGCTCGACTCCGGGCAGCCTCGCATCACTTCACTGCACTCGGATATCACGTTAAGCAAAGCTGTGACGCACTGCAGTATACGGAGTGCTCCATCTTGATTTTACCTGATACGAAAAGTATGAGACCACGTGATCTCTAGCTTAGCCGCTTGGCTACTCCAACTCTCGAGCGTCTACCCCTCATCGTGTTAATCATTGTATCTATCAAGGAGAGAGACAATCGTCTAAAGGATAGAGACCTTATAGATGAAGGCATCCGCTCATTAGTAGGCTACGTGCGTGTAGTCGATACAGCTTCATTCTGCCCCTCAAACCTTCTTCCCCTGTGCAAACCACAACA
>NW_027396731.1:0-19881 GCF_047715775.1 Aspergillus undulatus | reverse complement strand
ATACACGATTACAGTGCCCAAATCGTGTTTGTATTTAGTTTAAATATAAAAATACATGTTTTGGTGGCTTTATAGAGCTTCAAACTTTCCACCATGGTTTATTTCGGGCGGAGGTGCGTCACTCGCTTGCGCGCGTCGCTCGCTTACCGATTACGTTGACGTAATCGTACACCGAGTCGCGCAGGACACCGAGTCGCGCATCCGACCATCAACAATTTCAACTTTGAATATTCAACCAACAAAATGTCCACGAACTCTGCAGATTCAGCGGTTCAACGCGAAGGAAGAATATTACTTGCACTTGAAGCTATTCAGAAAGGTCAATTTAAAAGCAACCGAGCTGCTACGCGTGCTTATAAAATCAGCGAATCTACCTTGCGTGATCGAAGAAATGGCAAGTCTGCACGCGTTAATCTACCACCAAATAGCCAAAAACTCACTACTCTTGAGGAATCTATTCTTCTTGATCGAATAGAATCTGCAGATCAACGTGGTCTACCATTTAAAATAGAAAGTATACGTGAAATGGCACGAATACTTCTTTCAGCGCGTGTTGGATCTAGCGCTTCTATAAGCGAGAAATGGGTTTACCGATTCATCAACCGACATGCTGGTATAAAGTCAAAATACACGCGTCTATAGACTATCAACGTGCTAAATGTGAAGATCCAAAGGTAATCCAGGCCTGGTTTACCTTGGTTCAGAATACTATTGCAAAATATGGTATTCTAGAACAGGATATCTATAATTTTGATGAGACTGGATTCTCTATAGGGATGACTTCAACCTATAAGGTAATACTCCTTTCTTAGTATTCTATATAGAATTCTAACCTCTCTAGGTTGTTACCTCACAGGTAGAAAGCCGTGCAAGAGCCCTACAACCAGGTAATCGAGAATGGATTACTATAATCGAGACAATTCAAGCCACCGGGCGTATTCTACCTCCACTGGTTATTTTAGCAGGCAAGTAACACCAAGGCGCTTGGTATACAGATATACCAGGTAACTGGACTATTGGAGTCAGTGATAATAGATAGACGAATGATAAACTAGCGGAATTATGGCTGAAGGAAGTTTTTGATCAACATACAAGGTCTTCCACAGTGGGCACGCACCGGCTTCTAATTTTAGATGGCCACGGAAGTCATGCAACTGCAGAGTTTGATCAATTCTGCATGCAGAATAAGATTATACCTCTTTACCTACCACCTCACTCTTCGCATCTGCTTCAACCACTTGATGTGGCCTGCTTTGGGCCACTAAAGAAGCTATATGGCCAGCAGATTGAAAACCTTATGCGAAACGGAATCAACCACGTGGATAAGACCGATTTTCTGCAGATTTACAAGCGAATACGACCTCAAGCCTTTTCCCTGGGCAATATAGGCAGTGCCTTCTCTGCAAGTGGTCTAGTACCATATAAACCAACCCGTGTGCTTGAAGGCTTGTCAATCTACTCTACACCAACACCCCCGGGTAGCTCTCACAGCAATTCGTCTTCTAGTTAGACTGCAGAGACTCCAAAGACTGCAAAAGACCTTCATAAGCAACATACTCTTATCCAGAAACTCTGGAGACAGCGTACAAGCTCTCCACAAAGTCCTATTGCTCAGGCAGTTAATCAGGTTGTTAAAGGTTGTCAGATTGCTCTAGGGAATGCCTTACTTCTAGAACAAGAAGTTAAGCAACTACGAAAGGCCAATGCCTACCAGAAGCGAAAGCGAGAGACTAGAAAGACCTATATAGCTTCAGGCGGCGTTTTAACTGCTACAGAGGGTCAACAACGTGCTCAGCAAGCCTTTGAAGCAATTGAATCAGTTGAACAGGAAGGTGGCAAGCTACCACGAAAACATGCTGCACCGCGCTGCAGCAACTGCAACCAACCAGGTCATAACAGAAATGGATGCCCAGGTAGGTATAATATCTAGCTAGCAACTTTGGATAGGCCAATCTAAATAAGTTTGGTTGAATTGCCGTAGTATTTCAACCACGGTTAGGTTTATTGTAGGATCGGCGCTCGCTCGGTGGTGGCGCTCGCTCGGTGGTGGATTACGTTAACGTGACTCACTACCGAGCGGCACACACCACCGAGCGGCACAAAATCTTGACCTTCTGACCCACTACCATCCTGAAGCCTTTCAACCCACCAAAATGGCCACAAACGCTCGCAGAGAATCAATTGAAAAAGAGGGACGTATCTTGCTTGCAATTGACGCGTTTAAACGCGGTCAACTTAAAAGCATACGAGCTGCAGCAGGTGCTTTTGATGTTCCTTATAGAACCGTGTCTGCTTGCCTTAAAGGACGACCTGCCCGGGTTAATACCCCTGCAAACAGTCGAAAACTTGATATTTTGGATGAGAACCAATTGAAAGAATGGATTATATCAGCTGATGAGCGAGGTATGGCACCTCAATTGAAGATCGTACGCCGAATGGCTGCTATTTTGGCCCAAAAAGATATTGGGGTTAATTGGGTCACCCGTTTTATTAATTAACATGAAGATATTCAGTCTCGATATACCAAATGCTATAATTATCAACGTGCTTTATGTGAAGATATTAAAAAAATTGATGGATGGTTTCAACTGGTCAAAAACATGATTGCTGTAAGGAACAGCCTCGCGGACAGTCACGGGACTCAGGCGGGCGCTGACTAAGCAGATAACCGGAGGCAGAGAATCCTCGCAGGGAGCGGGATTCAGACCTCCAGCGTCAATCTATTCAATTATCAGACACCTACAGATGGCTTATTTCTTCCTATTTCATCTTGATACGCTTATCACCCCGCGAACGAGACCTCCGGTTCTCACAATTGCAAAGTATGGTATTCAGCCAGAGGATATCTACAACTTTGATGAAACAGGATTTGCAATAGGTATTATTACTACAAGCAAGGTACTCCTATCTAATCTTATATATATTTTTATAGAGACTAATATATAGGCATTCTTATTAGGTTATTACAAGTCAACAAGACAGTCGGGCGCGTGTATGCCAGCCAGGGAATCGACAATGGGTCACTATAATTGAGGCTATTCAAAGTACTGGTCGGGTCCTCCCTCTAATGATCATCTTCGCGGGCCAACAATATCAAAAGGAGTGGTATAATGGACTTCCGCTTGATTAGACTATTGCAACAAGTCCTAATGGATGGACCAACAACAATCTTGGCCTGCACTGGCTAAAAGAAGTCTTTCAAAAGCATACTAAAGACCAGACAGTAGGGGTATACCGATTGCTTGTTTTAGATAGCCATGGAAGCCATGCAACTCCTGATTTTGATTATTTTTGCAAGGAGAACAAGATTATACCTCTTTACATGCCTCCATATTCATCTCATCTGCTTCAGCCGCTTGATGTTGCCTGTTTTGGGCCATTAAAGAAGAGATATGGAACTGAGGTACAGCATTGCATGGCAGCCAACATTCAACATATTAATAAGAGGATATTCCTGGATATCTACAAGAATATTGCTCGTCCAGAGGCTTTTACAGCTGCAAATATCACTGCTGGCTTTGCGGCTACGGGTTTAGTTCCATATAAACCTGAAAGAGTACTGGATAATCTGCATTTTTGACTTTATACTCCTACCCCTCCCCCACCTGGAAGTTCTTATTCTAGTGGATCATCATTGTAAGGCGCTCGAGACAACGTTCTTTGCGAACAGCCGTTAGAGCGCCAGGGGGCAGCAATTGGCAAGATGTCTAGTCTTCAAAGATGAATTGGTTCAATTGACTGAGGGAGTTTCTATCTGAAGAAGAACAGAACGAATCGCTTGGGGAACTGGGAGTACCAGCGATCTCGAAAGAATCTATATACGGCGGCTGACGCCGTCGGGCCGCCAGTGGTTGGGCGGCGGCGGGGTAGTAGCTGGTAGATCCGGTCGGTTGTTGATGCCTGACGATTCAGGTGTCCGCTGTGACAATCATGGACTGCAGAAACACCCAAGACAACTAAGGACCTGAAGAAGCAGTCTGAATTAATTAAGAAAATATGGAGAGAGCGTACAAGGAGTCCTCCAAGTCCTATACAGCATGCAGTTGGCCAGGTTGTTAAGAGCTGTAATATTGCCATGTCAAATGCACTTCTCTTGGAGCAGGAAATCTCAAATCTGCGAGCTACCAACAACCGATACAAGCGAAAGCAGGATACAGGCAAAGCATACCTTCAAAATGGTGGTATTCTTACTGGGGAAGAGGCCCAGAAACGTGTACAGGAGGAGAGTTATAAATATATATCTATACAGGAGGAAGTTGAACGGCCAAGAAAACGAGCACTTCCTACATGCAGTGATTGCGGGAAAAAGGGACATACACGTCAGATATGTAAATATCAATAAGAGCTTTTGATTGGTCTATTATAGTTACAAAATGAAGTTTATTTAGGGGGTCAAATCGTTGATTGAATTCGGCCATGGTGGGGTGGTTGAATATTTTGTGCCGCTCGGTGGTGTGTGCCGCTCGGTAGTGAGTCACGTTAAGATAACTAGCTTACTAATGAATGACTAGGCGAGGTCGAACCCCTAGGGGCAGGCGGTACCGGAGGGCAGTATGCTCCGACAAAACTCGGCTGGCACGTGACAAACTAGTTCTAATATGGGAATACTGGAGCCTGAGGCATTCAGGATGCTAACAATCTATAAGGTCGGATCACTAGGCTAATTGTCACATCACCACGTCTGACCACAGCAAGACCGAGATGCCCACCGACAGCGTTCTTCCCCCTCACTTTCAGTAATGATTCGCCTCATCGCACACGGCCCAAACCTATACGTTAGTTACTAGTTAACTAGTTGGAGATAGACGAAAAGCTTTGACAGTGCCTTCGCTCCTCGCTCTTCTTCCTGATAATGAGTGACTCCTTTCCATTCTCACCCTGCGATCCATTAGCGCAATGTCCAGAAAATGGAAACGTACTCGGCTGGACAGGGCCTGACTTCCCACAAGCTTCTCTTCCGTTGCGTGGCCTGACTATGGTGACTGCCGGCCAGCCTGAGACCTCTATATATACTGCTGCTGTCTCCCTTCCGGAATACTCATTAAACAGCAAAGTTCCGATCCCGCGATCGGTCACTTCAAATGCAGCGCCAAATCGAGGTCGAGTTAGTCGGGCGTGTGAAAATTGTCGTGGTCTAAAAGTTAAATGTAGCGGGCAACGCCCAACATGTCGTCGATGTCAGGAATCCGGGGCTCACTGCTCATACGGTGATCGAAAATGAGATAAATTGGCTAGGTGCGCGACCTAGCAGACCCGCGGGGTGACAAAGGGTCTGAAGTCTAACAGCATGAAATAGGCGACTGACTGACCTTAAAGCACGGGTTGGATCGGTTGGGACTTTGTTGCAAAACATTTATCCAAATCTGGACTCCCTCTCCACCCAATATGTCGAACAAATTTTGAGTGATGTAAGTGTTATTCCTGCCATCTAAGTTTAGGGACTTCGTTCCCGGTGTCATGCTCTTTACGTTCTAAGATCACTCAACGATTATCCCGTAACAGCAATACGATAACAATCGGCCGTTGAGCCCCTTTCCTTCGGAGACCCCGTCTCTATTCACCACAGATACAGGATCCCCGATAGACGCAATCGACTTCACCAATGAAGACTTCAACAGTGACGAGGAGATACAAGCTATGGAATTTGTGGGCGAGCATTCCGAGATCGCCTGGATGTATAGACTGAAAAAGTTCTTATGTCGTTTTCACCAAGGCCCCCTGGGCAAGAGTCTGGATCGCAAGAACATCACCACTGCGAAGAGCAATGATGGAGAAGAACCCCAAGACGATCTTTTCCTAGCATCTACAACCTTGCTAAGTCATAGTCAAGAGACGTCAAGGCGTCGAAGCATGTCGCTGGAGTGGCCCCATTGGGTCGGACGATTTCCGATGGAGACAGCTGGCGAGTCCGTTGGAGAGAAGTCTGGGGTACTTTTGTATAGGGGGCTTTTCTGTCTGCTGCATTGCTTTCACTAGAAAAGCGCCGCCTTGATAGGTTGGCCTTTGCATAATGTATCACAATATCAATTCATAATGCCTCCCCCTGTTGCCTCTCCCAAATCCGCCGAAGACGTCACCAAGACCGACGCAGCCAAGGATGCCTGGATCGAAGAATCAAATGCCCAGAATGGGTCCTCGACTTTCATGACAGTCTTTAATTCCTACGATGAGGAGTTAGTTCGGGCGGCAGAGGCTCGACTACGGCGCAAGGTTGACGCGCGCGTCCTCCCTCTGATCGTGCTCATCTACCTGTTCACCTACCTCGACCGCAACTCCATCACCCAGGTACGTTTATACGGCCTGCAGAGGGACGCTGGAGTGAAGGGCGCTCAGTATCAGACGGCGATCTCCTTTTTCTCGGCCAGTCATATTGTCATGCAGCTTCCGTCTGCCATGTTAATGGCCAAACTGAGGCTTTCCCTGTACCTGGTATGCTCTTCGGCTCCCGTCTGATAACCACTAACGTCGATCAGCCCGGCTGTATTATTATATGGACAATAGTCAGCGACTGCACTTCGGCTGTGAGCAGCCCGTCTGGTCTTCTGGTGTTGCGGTTTGTGCTTGGTATCGTCGAGGCCCCGTTCTTCCCAGGGGCTATCTTCTATCTCAGTTCGTGGTGAGGATGGCCTTGCTCATCTGTGGCCTGCTGCTGTCCAACACCTTTGCTGGCTTGATCTCTGCTGGAATTCTCTCTGGCATGGCCGGTGTAGGTAACCTGGCTGCCTGGCAATGGCTATTCATCCTTGAGGGCATTGCCACGGTTCAACTGGGTATTCTGGCGATGATTGTTCTCCCAGACTTCCCAGGCACCACCAAGTGGCTCAGTGAACCTGAGCGGGTGATTGCACAGGCACATCTCGCAGTTGATGCAGGCAGCCCTGACCTCTTGGATGAGGAAAAGGTGCCCATGGTGCGCGTCGGCAAGCCAGTGCACCGGGACCAACTGCTGAAAGTCCTGTGGAAGTGGATTGGGACAGAGGGTCCTACTCCATCATAGCGATTCTAGGAGACACAACTGGGTCAAATATTATGGACGGCTTCATGGGTTAGAGTTTAGGGCATACAGTGGACTCGGGCGTACGGCGAACAGCATATTGATTAGGGATTAGGAATGTACTTTTCCATCATTCAGGCAGAAAAGCGGAGTCTGTAGGTAGTTGCAAGGAAATTAAATAATGCCTTTATTGTGCGATATTTTATTTGAAAGATCCGAGTCTGGGAGCTTTTGAGAAACTTTGTCTGATAATTGGAGATCCCACCAGCCTCTATATACAGCACCAACTTTAGTTCTTGGAACAGTTCAAGTACCAATGTCAATTGAAAGCCCAGGATGTTGGAGCAGACAGCTCCTCGCGAGATCAAGAAGAAGGATGTCACTCTCAGCAACCTTTTACGTGAGGCCCTTTATATCATTGTTCCTGAATACCACTGACCCACCTATGCAGTCGGCGCCTCGCTGAACATGTTCGAGTATGTAGACGAGCACGATGCCCGACGAGACGACTACTGACTTAGCTACGCAGAGTTACGTCCCTTGGCCAGGTACGCCTTGTCAATTCGGTACATCCTTGTAGTTCCTACTAAGTCCGCAGCCCCTAGAAGTCATCAAAACGGCCATGGCAGCCCACCGCAACGATTCCTTCCCGGCGGCCATGCGACGCGTCTGGGCAAGATGGCATACACTGCAGGTGTCTTGATATAGCTTAGCCCTGACAAAAACCTCGATTTCCGTTGCGAATTCTATATCCGAGCTACCTATGATGTCTCTGAGAGCCGTTGAAACACTTTGGTAGTCACCCCGGTAGTAAATAGTCCCACGGCAGTAGTATGCCCCAAGGTCATATAAGAGAGGACCATCTAATTCAAAATAGGAATTAGACACCAATAATGCCATGGCTGATTGGACTATATAATGGCGATTTTTCGGGTGGAAGTGCACATTGTTCCTTTGTACTTGAAGCTCATCCGTCCCATCCAATCTGATTGGATGCGTCAGCTTCGTGTTGAGTCGTATTAAGTCCTGGTCGGATTTCCCTCCCGCCTTCAAACTTGAGAAATGGAATTCACCATCTGTTAGAAGATTGAAGCAATCCAAAAGGCGAGTCCGTGAATTAGTTGACTTTGGTCGCTTTGGTGCTCCCCCTGTCCCAATTGAAACGGCCACATCAATTCTGGTGCCTGGCCAAAGTCTGGATACTTCCCATTCAGCCAATTCCGTAGGGTTTGAAAACCCTAGGGCACCGCCCCAGAAGTCACCGGTGCCCAATTTGATTGGCTTGAAAAATCTATCAAGGTTAGTGTCATGCATACAATCCCGACCGTGAAGGGGTACCTGCATTGGCGCAGCGGATGTTGCACGAGCACTATTCAGCATTAGCACGCCCAGAGAAAGAGCTGTTACTTAACTTACCTCTGCCATAGAGAGGTTCAGCCTTCACATCACTGGGTCTGATCCGTACATAAGGAGTCTCTTGATCCATTTTGCCTCTTCTTTGTGTATGTCTGTCGGGGGGTTATAATTTGTGAAGATGGCGCGCCGACTCCCATACGTCATCGCAGTGATCGCAACTCTGGTGCCAGATATGACATTTGAACGTGGCCAATAAAAGGATTGTTAGCACCGTATGCATCCTGAAGAAGGCTCCCTAACGTATATTTATCATAGACTGCGTCCGTCGCAATGTAATTGACAGCGGATTTGAGAAATCCTACCAGTGATTTTGACCTCCCAAAACAATGAACCGCAAATGACTCGAACATTTCAGCACATCGTTCAATAGGCCAATGGAGATGGAATTTTGCGAGTGCTATTAATTTCCCTATATTATAAGTCAGTGCCATGCTCCAGGTGAAGAGCATGCCGCCTACCTGAACTGCTACCGCATGCAATGTCCACGGCTTCATGAAGGGCATATCCCTGAAGTAGTTCCTGTAATGCCTTCATATATTCCAGAGGTGTGACACCCCTGGTACCGCCGCCGTCTATGCTCATTATTCGAACTCCTGCGGTCCTTGGCTTGATATCCACCGTTAAATGTCCACCGTCGTTATAGATGCAAGGCACCCTCATTCGATCCTCCCGCCCGGGTGTGGTGGTCCCAAAAATGCGAATGCATTCATGGCAGACCGAATGCTCGCAGCTAAGATGTCGTTCGGCCACCCGTCGAATACAGTAGAGGCAAGCTGTGTTGCTCTTGAAAATTGTAAGCGAACCGCCCAGGCGGCTGATGTTAGTCCAGTGGAGCCTGCTGGATGAGATGTATCCGGCTTGCAATTGATCAAATAGCTCAGAGCAATAACGCCCAATTTCACCGCAAAGGTGGCGGGTACATGGGTTATTATAGCTCGGCTCAAGTGCTTTAAAGCAAGACGCCTTGTAGAGCGTTGAAAATGCAAGCTCGATAGGAGAGTCTAAGCAGATTAGCTCATATACCACAATCATTTGGAGGCGCCTACGGTGCATTCGAGGAGGGTACGCATCCATAATAATACTGAAAGCTATAAAAGATGTCACACTGGCGTACGGGTGCTTATGCTCTTTAGCGAGCGACATAAATGTGTTGAGATGATACAGGTAGTCGATACCACAGGATTGAGAGCACGAGCGGCGACGACGAAGCTGAAATCTTCGGTTATCGTTCGAGCTGTATGTTGAACTGCGGCCTTGAAGAAGGAATTCAGATGCATCGCAGAGAAAAGCATCTTATGTACTTTTTTGGTAGAAAGACTTTCTTTTCTTTGCCGATTAACTTCGTCTCGAAGCCGATGGTATCTCGCTAGCGGGGATAGCTACGGTCCCGCAAGATTAATCACCTTAACGGACGAGAAGCAGTTGCTTAGCTGGGCCGAACTGTTTTCTAGGCACGTAATAGTTCAACCACCGGGCTCTCTTCGGAAATAACAATAAGTAGCCTTGGACGTATCTCGCGAGAGATCGATGTTGCCTTGCCGATGTCAGTCCATGCCATAAGTCGTGATGCAACGGCCGCTTGAGTCGAGAAGTCAGCTGCAAAGAGGCATATGACGTCGCTAAACAAAAAGAACAATCTCGAGTATAAAGTGTCAATTAGAGAGTAAAAACCAAGTTTCCAAGAAGTTTCCAAGAAGCGGAGTAAGGGATTGTCTCATGGCAGAGAACGTGACTGCGTTCTGTCGGATTCCGGATGAAAGGGCTGCTATCCGCAAAAAGCAGCGGCGCATCAGTATGACTAGAAACTCCAATCGAAGGTTGACATTTCCCTTTTCACCTCGCCGGCCGAAGTTGTTATGGTTAAAGATGTGCTTCAGGGCCGCGTCCTTTGCGATCGTGCCAATGAACAGGGCAAGCTGAGGGGTTTTGGTATCTTGCCGCAGTAACTCCCTGATCAACCGCCCCAAACGATCAGTATCTTCAATGATGATCTCTCCAGGATCTTTACGTTGGACATGGCGTAGCCAGGCAGTGTGGTCGCAGGTATCCATCCCGAAATGATTGCAGAATCCAAAATAAGTCTGGCTTACATTAAATATCTCATGATTAAGATACAAAAACGGCAAAGACGGTGTCTGCTGCAGTGGATTTAGCTACTCCAAAAGCCGTTTTTTGCCCGAAAACTAAATCAAAATTCAAGCACTGCTTGCGACTTTTTGATTCGACGCTTCTAACTCCTTGCATCTCGCCATGAGCTCGTTGATTTGCACTTCCATATTCAGCCGTGATTGACGGAGCGAGGCAAGGAGTTCATGATGCTGATGTTGAAGAAGGCGGGAAGAATCATTGGCGGATTTTAATTGCTCTGTTAACTTCTTTTTTATTAACAAAAGGCCGTCCCTGGGGTTAGTACCACTTACTGTGTTCACAGTGTTTTTATGACTATGGGAATTTTGTTGCGAGGTTGGCATTTTGGTCAGGGCAGAACCTACGCGATCACAAATTGCGATTGAGCCTACTTTATGTATTTATATTCCTCTAGCGCTCCTGGAGGAGTAGGCCCGTGGATTTTAATTACTACTCCTAGATAGGAGTAAGGAGAAACGCCTGATTTCCTATTCAACTTTTGCCCATCGTCAATTTATACGTCAATTTCATTAACTACCAAGCTATGAAACCTTCTGTTCCCCTTCTCCAGGATGTGAGATGGATTACTGCACTGGCTGTCGGACGCCCCTCAGCCCTAAGTGCTGGTATCAAGCAGCAAGTCAGAACTTATTATTCACTTCATTTTATCCAACTATGAACATATCAACCACCACCGCTTCCTCTTCCGCTTCCTCCTGCGCTCCCTCCCCCGCTGCCTCCTCCACTACCTCCTTTGCTCCCGCCTCCGCTGCCTCCACCGTCACCCCAACCGCCACCACTATATCCCCCTCCTCCATATCCTCCTCCAATCCCACCAGACGAGACAGCGCCAGACTCCGTGACAGAACCACAGCCAGATCCACAATTATACTTACTGTCGATACCCACGTCTCTGCCCGCAGCGTCCTTATCAATACAATCCAACTGCCCATCCGTGCATGGATTCCCACCATGATCGTATGAGGTACCAAGCCCAATGGCATAGTACTACGGATAATAGTTCCGATCTGCAATGTGTCCACTACTCGCACCTTGCATATTAGGTCTCCCCAGGAAGCCTACCCAGAGGCGCCGTTCTTCATAGCGCGGAACGACCTTGTCATACCGTGCACGTGCCACAAGATCCCAGGGGATTTCACAGGCGCTCATGCGTTCCTTGAGTAGTTGTTTGTAATCCGAGACTCGATTGCTGGATGATACATCCGCCCAGGATGCCACGAAGAAGACATCGCCTGTGCCCAGGTCGTGGTAGTGGCTGAAGGGTTGGGCGCGGTGGATGCCGCCGAGTCGGACACGCAATAGGGATGGGTGACGGGTGCTTACGGCATTTTGAGGCTCGTGCAGCCAGGCTGTTGATTTTGCGAAGCGAGGAGATTGCGCCATCGCAACTGCAACGCGGGTCATGGCGTTTGATGCGGATAGGAGAGTCCGCCGGGATGACACCCAGTCGTCTGATGATGGTGGATAGAGATGCTTCTCGCGCTGGAGGTGGAGGGTGATCATGGACCAGGCGTCAAAGGGAAATGCCCAGACGTGCTTTGCGATGCTGCAGTTGCCGCATGGCGTTGGACAGGATCTCCACGCTTCGGAGCAGTCCCAGGGGAAGAGTGATTGGTATTTGTATAGCGGACCGTCGGGGAAACAGCCCCAGTCGTGCCAGTACTCGTGCAAGTAGTCAATGATATCGGAGTCGGCATAGCGGCGGAAATAGTATCGGTGTAGGTATTCCTCTGTGAAGCCGTATGGGACATCGTACCTACTGAGCGGTCGATCATGGGGATACTCCGTCATTGCTGGACATGCAAAGCTCATGAGATATAGAGGGCTTGCCAATGAGGACACCGCGGTGTTATCCACTAGGGGACCGAATAGGGCTGGCTCAAGGAGAGACGAACAGAACTTGAGAGAGCTTCTGCCTGCGTTCGTTGTGAGGCCGGTGGTTGGCTTGAGCAGCTTCCCAGTGATTGAATCGATGTAAATTTTCAGTCTACTGCCGAGGTGTGATCTCAGGTTGTCTAGTATCGGGGAAACGACAGCGTCACGTGCTTCCTGGTCAGATTGCAGGTCACCCGTGGTGTCTTGACTGGCGGCGACCAGGGCTTTGACGATTTTCTGCTCCAGCTGACCATCGTCCGAGGATTCGTGGAAGAGCCCAGAGAATGGTGTCCCCACGACCTGTTTCATGGCGAGCTTGTAATGCTTCCTTTTGCCTACGGGTTTCTGAACCTGCCATAGCTGGTCTGCCTTTGCTCGAAGGACTCGCTGGTGTGACCCGTGCATGGGGAAGGCCTGATGGTAAACTGGCAAATCCTTCGGCGATACTATTGCACCGTCCCTGACTAAGTCAGTCACTGCTCGCCTACCATGCTGAATATAAGCAGACCATACCTTGAACCCTCAATAACAAGAGGCCCAACTCGCAGAACGACATGCACATAGTCAAACGGACTATTATCCCCCACAAGCTCACGGAAGAATAGCGGAACGTCGCCATCAGCCCTCGCCCTAGCAGCTGAGCTCTTCCTGTTCGACCTGAGGTTTGACGAATCTTGTGTATACCGGATAGTCTGCCCAAGAATGGGCTTGTCCTTTTTCACTTTGCTAACCACTCGGGAGATTGACCCACGCCTCACCAGTGGGGACGCTACTTGTGCAGTTTCCAGTAAGCCGTCGTACTTGGCCTGCGATATTCGTTGCGGAGTCTGGGCCCTCAAGGCGTGCTTGTACATCTTGATGTAGTCCTCGTCCCCGTAGTGATGGGCCCAGTAGCAGGACTCGCATATCGTGGAAGAGGCGAATGCTTCTTTCCTATGCGTGAACATGCTGCCTGTGATAGTGACATGACATTTGGCGCATTCCATCACTTGGATGTCAACTTTTCCACCAGATGACTTGTCGACCACTGGCGAGGTTAGTATCGACTCATATGAGTAAGAGAGTCCGCGTACGCTGAGGGATGCCTGGACAATTGTTCGGTTTAACCTGGTCCAGTCGTTCTTCGATCATCTGGTCAATATCCAGGAGCCCTAATATTTGGTTAGACTATAACCAAAAGACATTTTCGCCGACATACCAGCTGCCTGGAGCAGTAGCCATGCTAACCCCTCGTCGGCGGGCCGCTTCCGGGAATCTGGACCGCATTAGTATAGCAGCCCTAAAACATTTCAAATCGGCTGCATTACCTGTTAAATTCTTCCGAACCTCTGCCTTAATACTAGCACTCGTTTCCTCCGCAAGGATATCCTGCGTAACACTTCCAACTGCCGACTCGCTAAGCGTTCCATCAGGTTGCGCCCAGCCCTCCACGGCAATGCGGTCCTCGCCTGCTGAATGTTAGCTATCAGCTTACAACACTATATTAATTAGTCACATACGATGTCGAAGAGCAAAAGAGCGAGCCTGCTGGTTTACCTGGCCAAGGAACGTGTCGTATCCATGGACATCGCCATCATTGTCCGACACCAAAGCTGCAGCAGCGTATTCAGGTCGACGCCACATTTGCAATGTGTGGATGATATTCTCAATCTCGTTTCTTGCCCCTTCCCAGTACAGCCTTCCAACTTCCTTGGCCAGATGCTCGGTCGCTGGACCAATCTCTGTCCATGATAGAGCAGGGTCGGCGGCTGATTTGTGAATGGACGTGGGTTTCCACCGTGACAGGGACAGCTTGCGCGACATTTTGGTACGTCGTATTGCCTTACAAGATACGTAGGCTTCCTCTCCAGGTATATAAGCTTCAGAACATATCAGGATCGTTGACGAAGCAGAGGGCGCAACGGAAGCCGGGTCCGCCTTGCGGCTGAGCAGGAAGAACACGAGTAACACGAGTGGGGCGTGCACGGGGGAGGAGTAAGATCGTCCCGTGATCGAAAGATGTCAGCCAAAGGTCTCTTCTAGACCTCGCCGAAACCCAGGTTACAGGTCAGGTGGCATCGTTCTAAAGGTGGGACGCCGCGCTAGTCGATCACCTGACTTATATTACGTGTGGGAAGTGATGGATGTCTGTCTCATTGGGTGGCCGACCACGACGAGGGGAGAACAGGGCCCCCTACTGCTCTAATAACTGATCTCTTACGATTTGCTCATCGATCATTCCCTCCACCCCATGGAGGTGGATAACTCCCCCCCAGGCGGAGCCCGTCCGGGGACTCCGCTCCTGGGTGAAAACTCTGAACCCCCCTCAGGACCTACCACCCCGACCCCCCTACCCCGGAACTCCCTGAAGAGAAGGGCCTTATTCTCCCCACAGAAGACTCCCACTGCAGCTCCGGTCCCTGTATCCTATTTGCCGCAAGCCCCATCGATCTGCGAGCAGGTCAGCATGGTAGCAGACGACTAGCTAGTCCTTCTTAATGATTGGAAACTAGCAATGACCTCTCTTGCTAAAGCTCTAGATCTAACTGTCTCCTCTCTACAGGGCCGCCCAAGAGACCTGGCCCGGGGGCTTGCAGCCAGATTTGTTTCCCTAGCAAAACAGGACTCCCCTCAGCAGATTCCTCTGATGACAGCAGTTGCACCCCCATAGCTATCCAGGCAGATGGAACAGCCAAACCAACCTCCCACTCCTGAAGCTTGCGAAGGCCCCCTGAAGAGGCGAACCTCGCAGCCTATAACCTGGGCATCCCTGACAGCCCCAAGAGCTGGTCAGGGGAACTGGCAAACTATTGCCCCAGAACACCGTACGCAAGCCAAGCAACCAGCACAATAAAAGCTGAAGCAGTCAAACAAGACTGACCACTGTATCTTCCTCCGCCTCCCGGCCTCCTCTAGCCTCCGGGCTATTGGACCACATGGCATCCGGGTCACCCTTGCAGGGAAAGTTCCGGACGGGATCGCACAGGTACAAGTGATATTAACAGGATACGTAATCACTATAACTGAACAAGGCAAGGTCTTCTTACTGTCAGAGAAGGCTGCAAGCCTAGCTGGGGATGGATACTTTGAAATACCAACAGAGTATCACCAGGTTATTGTCCCCCGGATCCCGAAACAACTCTGGTCCCTGGATGGATAGATAGATACTATAATTATAGATATTAGCAATGAAGCAGAGTATATTACTAGTATTAAACCACTCATGGCTAAACTCTCAAAGCACCTAGTAGAGAGGGACTCTATCACAGCAGTTATAGCCTTTCCAAAAAGGCTACAACACCCCTTGTAACTCTTTGGCCTGTCCGGCCTATCAAGGCCCACCCGCCCCAAGCAAAGGCCTTTGCAATGCACCCGATGCCACCGCTTCCATGATACACGAGCCTGCCGCTCCAGCGAACGCTGTATCTCCTGCGGATCCTCAAAACAGGAACACAACTGCCGTGTGCAGTGTATTAACTACTACGGCCCGCATGCAGCGGACTTCCAAAAATGCCCAGCCAGACCCCACGTCCAGAGGAACACTGTCACCCGCCTCTCAAAAGATGCTCTAGCTACTATCCGCAAGGCAGGCCGGCTTGCCTTCCAACAGGAGCAGAAGAAAGCAGAAGAAAGCTCTAAACAACAAATAGATAATACCTACACTACAAACCAGCCTATAAGATAGCTTACCCAGGAACTCTTAAACCAAACCCTGACCTCCCCTGAACTATGAAAATACTACAAGCTAATATAGGAAGGGGGGGCACTGCACATGACTTGCTACTCTCCTTTGAAGCAGATATCATTCTTGTCCAAGAACCTTGGACAAATACAGCAAAGCACCTAACCAAGACTTACCCATGATATTAGCTGTTCAGTCCCCTGACCCGATGGACTACCAGACCCAGGACTCTAATATATGTACGAAGGGATCTCCTAGCCTATTCCCTCCCGGAACCAATCTCACCAGATATCACCATAATCTACACGGCAGGCCTTACTATCATCAATGTCTACCGCCCCCCTAATGACCCAGTTGCCCCTGCTGGTACTGGCTCAACACCCTCTACACTTTCCACACTCCTAGGATATGCACCCCCAGAGAACACCATCCTAGCAGGAGACTTCAATACCTGGCACCTATTCTGGTAGCCAGATACTGAGTCTCATGCTGTCATACCTGGCGCAACAGGATTATTAGACTAGCTTGATGCCCATGAGCTGGAACTTCGCCTCGAGCCAGGCACCCCCACCCGTGGACTAAATACCCTAGACCTTGTCTTCTCTAACCTACCACTAAGGGCCCTAGTAGAAGACTATCTAAAGACTCCAAGTGACCATGCAACAATTGGAATAATACTGGAACAAGAAGAGCCCTCGCCTATATACAAGCTTGGATCCACCAACTGGGAGAAAGCCAGAGCCCTGGCAAGCCTGCCTGACCCAACCCTACCAATTGACCTACTAGCCGAACAACTGGTCCAGATATCCCAGCTTGCAATACAAGGCGCATCAAGATACAATACTCGCAGACTCCCCAGGACCCCATGGTAGACTCCAGAACTAACAGACATACTACACCAAACAAGACAGCAATAAAACCCCGACTATAAACAGCTCCGGAAGGCCATTGTACGGGCAAAGGCTGAATACTGGAAGCAGCGAATTGAACAAGCCACAGCACCTATAGATATATTCAAACTTGCTAAATGGATATAACATCCAGACCAGCTTGCTGCTCCTCCCCTGAATATACAAGGGGCACAGGTTACTACCCCACAGGGCAAGGCAGACGCCTTCCTTAATCACCTCTTAGAGAAGGGGGCCCTGCTTCCAAATCAGACAGAAGAGGGACCCCCAAACAAGCCCCTGGGCTCACTACACCTGCCAACAAAAGAGCACTGCTGGGCTGCTCTCTGTGCCCCACCCCCGTCTGCCCCCGGGGAGGACAGACTTGCCACCACTGCTTGGAGGGAGCTCTGGCCCGTACTAGGGGATACAATCACACAACTATACTACAGGTGTATGGAGGAAGGCTGCTTTCCACTGAGCCCGAAATCAGCAAAGGTAATGATGTTACCGAAACCAGGAAAGAGGGACTATACCCAACTCAATGCCTGGCGGCCAATTAGCCTCCTCTCTACCCTAGGTAAAGGCCTAGAGCGCCTCCTAGCACAGCAGATAGCTGTAAGAGCAATTCAGGCAGATATACTAGCCCCCTGCCATTTCGGGGCCCTGCCAGGACGCTCTGCCATTGACCTGGTCCAGGTTCTTGTTCACAGGGTAGAGGAGGCCTTTTAACAGGGAAAAGATGCTTCACTACTCCTACTAGATGTGAAAGGGGCATTTGACGCTGTAATATACCAACGGCTCCTTTCTCACTTACGCCTGCAAGGATGGCATAAAGGCTTACTCCAGCTACTTAAGGACTGGCTTACTGGCCGCTCTGTATCTGTTCATATCAAAGAAGGCACTGCCACAGTACCAATTAAAGGTAGACTCCCCTAGGGATCCCCCCTATCCCCAATACTCTTCCTGCTATATGCAGCAAGAATAGTTTCTACCTTAGAGGGCTCCTTCTGCTATGCAGATGATATAGGTATATTATTAACTGGGAATACCCTGGAAGAGAGCTCACAATAACTAGTAAAGGCCTACAAGCAAATTACTGCTCTAGGGACAGAGACAGGCCTCCCTTTCTCAATAGAGAAAACAGAGATATAATACTTCTCTAGAAAGCAGTAGTAGCATCTCCCCACAGTTACTCTACCTGGTATAGGGGAGATTACACTATCCCTATATACACGTTGGTTAGGAGTTCTTCTGGATACAAAGCTTACTTTTAAAGCCCACATTAATTTGGTCTTTAGCCGCGGGAAACGACTCGCCCAGCACCTAAAGAGACTTAGCAATACCCAGCGCGGCTGCCCAGTGGCCTCCATGCGGGCAGTAGTTATACAGTGTGTTCTCCCAACAGCTCTGTACGGGGCAGAAGTCTTCTATACAGGCAAACGACAAAAAGGGGTAGTTAACTCCCTGCTTTCTCTCTTCCGCACAGCAGCCCTGGCTATTATCCCAGCCTACAAGACCACCCCTACTGCAGCACTCCTCCGCGAAGCAGACCTACCAGACCCAGAAGCTCTACTCAATAGCATCCTCCGGAGGGCAGCAGTGAGATACATGAGCCTTGATACTAAACACCCAATTGCCCAAATAGCCGCAGAGACTACTGCGGGCAGGCCCAAAACCAGGCTTAAAAGGATCCTACAGCTCCTCCTCAGCCCCCTGCCAGAGCGCGCTATAATAGAGCTGCCTCTCCCTCCATTATGCATGCTCCCAACAGACAACAAAGGCTATAGCCCTGCCCCTTTATAGATTTTAGTGTACTCGGATGGCTCACGGACCAGCCAGGGGGCAGGGTATGGCTATGCAATCTACTTTGGCCCTATCCTCGTGTCCAAGGGACATGGCCCCGCGGGCCCCAGGACAGAAGTCTATAATGCAGAAATCATGGGTGCTGTGGAAGGCCTACGCGCAGCCCTGGGATAACCATGTGTTGGCTACTCCTCCCAGCTAGTTATCCTCCTAGATAACCTAGCTGCAGCCTCCCTGCTAGCAAGCTATAGGCCAACCCCTCACAGACATGGTCTATCAGAGACCTTTAGCCAACTAGCCGCCCAGTGGATGGAAAGCCCTTCAATCCTAACCATGCAACGGAAGCCCCTTCAGGTCCGCTGGATTCCAGGCCACTCTGGAATTGCTGGGAATGAGCTGGCAGACAAGCTCGCTAAGCTAGGGTCTTCTATATACAGCCCCGACATCCCCCCCTCCCCAGCATACCTACGACGGGAGGCAAAACAGTGGCTCCGTACAGAGATATATACAGCATATGCTAATAAGGCGCCTGAAACCTACAAAGCCCTGAATATCAGACCTTATACAAAAGAAAGCCGCTCCCGCGAGCATAAGCTGCCCCGGTGGGTACTTGGCCGACTCGTCGCCGCCCGTACAGGCCACGGAGACTTTACGGTATACCACCAGTGTTTTGACCACACAGACTACCTAGAGAGCTGCACCTGCGGCAAGGCAAAGACCCTAGTACACTTCTTCCTTTGCCCATATACCAGAAAACGCTGGAAGGATAGATGGAGATATATAAAGGATAGCCCGTCAAAAATAATAGACTGGCTCTTAAGTATAGCTGCCGGGGCTAAGGAATTCAGCCGCATCGTGCAAGAATTATCCTTTTTCAAGGATATATGCCCGAACTGGGCCCGCCGGAGCGCTTGAAAGTGCGATAGTCCATATATCTACCTGGACAAAGGGTACGGCCCCTCCCCCAATCTATAGGTAGTCAAAACGGGCATCTGCCCTCGAAGACCTGGCCAGGGTAGCGCCGGATGCTTCTTCCGCTCATTTCCAACATATATTGTCCATAGTTGCTGCTTCAAACCTGTATCTAGCTAGTT
>NW_027396730.1:0-21792 GCF_047715775.1 Aspergillus undulatus | reverse complement strand
AAATAAGAGGTTTACTTTTAATATTTTAGTAATATAAGCTTTAATTATAAGCTTTATTATAATATTATACTAGCTAGATATAGTAAATTAATATTTACTAAAGTAAAATAGTAATAAAATAAACTCTATTATTTAGTTAATTCCTATTCTTTATAAAAAAATAAGGTTTATATATTATTAGATTTAAAGTTTAAATAAATTGTTTTATAAAAATATTTTATTAATTAAAGATAAAGTTAAACCTGAATTAATATAGATAGAGTATAGGGGGCCCTTAGGTTTAAGATATACTTGTATAATAATATATTTTTTAATCACGGAAACCAAGGCCAGGGGAATAGGAAGGGGTTAAACCTGATATTTAAATAATAGATATAATTATAGGAGTATTAAGTTCTAGGTAGAGTATATTTATAAAACTATTATATTAAAAAAGATATATATAAAATATATTATTTAAATTAAATATAGCTATATAATAATTATATTAGATTTTATTAAGGTCAGGTCTATTATTTATCCTCGCGTGGGAGATATAGACTAGAAACATTAAATATATTATTAGTTTTATATTTAAAAAGATTTAATAACGATTATTAGTATAAGGCTCTATATATTACTAGGGTTATATCTTATAGGGTTATAAGGGGTTATTTTATTTATATTAAAAAAATAAAATAGGGAAAGGGTCTAGCTAGTTACTTATAAGTTTTATAGGAAGAGGTTTAAAGAGTAGTTACTACTATAATTACTCTATATTTAATATCTTAAGTAAGAGAAACTAGTAGCTATAGCTATAATTTATTAAAGTAGTCTTTATATATTAAATTAATTAAACTAATTAATTTATTCATAATTAAATATTTTTATAAACTATATAATTATAATACCTTTGATAGGTTTATTGATTATATATCTAAGCTTAATATCAAGGTTTAACCAGATATATAGGATAAGCAGGTAATTTTAATTAGATTTTCTATATTATTTAATATATAATATTATACTTGATATATATAAAGATAGGGGTTTCTTATTTAGTATATTAATAATAATATACTTAATCTAATTTATTCTTTATCAAGCTTGGCTAGCTAGTATTTTGAAATATTTTTTTATATATACTAGTTATTAATAATAACTAAAGTTATTAAATCTCTTTGTTAAACCTAATCTAGTTTAATATTATATTAATATATAATTTCTCTATACAGGCATATTTTAAGGTTCTAAATAACTAGGGTAATATTATATATCTTAACTATAGTTTAAAAATAACTAGTAAAAGTATATATATTTTTAAAATATTATTTATTATCTTAGTTAACTTTATTACCATGACCCTAGCTAATTAGTATATCAGGGTAGAAGAAGCTAAATTAACCAGGTATTAATATATTAATTTAGTAGCTATTTTAATAGGGCCTGTTCTATTACTAGTAGTCGCAGGTATAATCTAGGGACTATTAATTACTAGATTTATATTTAAAACTTGCTGAATAATAGTTATTAATATCTATCTTTATATAATAGAGAATCTAAAGGTTTACTAGGTATTAGCAGGGCTAGTCTAACTAGTAGTACTAGAGCTTATTATTTTAGTAATATTAAAAGTTTTGCTAAATAAAAAATTAAATTAATTATATCTTGGTATCCTATAAAAAATTAGGATATATAAATTTAGTTTTATTTAGTTTAAGTTTTTCTAGTAACCCAAGGCCTTAATATAAACCTTTAAATCCTAGGATAAAATTAATATCTATATTTTATATTAAACTTATATACTAAATTAGTATTATAAATATTAAAGTAGCTATAATTAGCTAGATATATTATTTAATATATAAAATTATATTTTTTATTAATTTTAAGTCTATAATTAGACCTGATAGTAGATTATTCAATAATTTTATATTATTTAGTTTAGAAGCTAAAGCTATATTAGGTTATATATAGTTATTAATAAATAATAGATACTAGTATATAATATTATAAGTACTAGTAGATATTTAACTACTATAAATCCAGGGGTCTAGGTACTTATAGTAAAGGTTTATTAGATCTATTATTAGCTTTATAGCTAATATTCTTTTGATATATTAATTCTTTATTTATATTAATTTTATTAGCGAATCCGTGGCCTGAGGTAATATAGAAATTATATATATAAGTTACTAGGTTAAATATAATATCTAGGAATATAATAAAAATAAAAATTATTATATTATCTTTAATTATAGTAGCAAGGTATATAATATAATTAGATAATATTTTAAATATTAATATTTATAGAGCTATAGAAGAAAATATAATCCCTATAATTCAGGGTCTTTGGTATTACTTACTTTTATTAAGTAGGTTTAGTATATAAAGAGTTTAGTAAGTATTAGCATAGTACTCTAACTTAATAGTAATTTTAATATAGTTTAATATAAAGTTATAGATAGTAATCTATATAGTACTATTAGTTCTATATATAGTATTAAACTAGTTTAGGCATTATTTATATAATTAGAATTTAAAGGCTCGGAGGATCAAGGATTCTTAAAAAATTAATAAAAATATTAGTATAAATATAGTAAAACTCTTTATTATAAAATTTTAAAGAGGAGAACTAGAGATCCCAGGTAATTCCTAGAAAAAAAAAAAAAGTAAATATATTATTATTATAGTAAATTAGGACCTGACAGGCGTATAGTAAAGTATAGAAGTAGATAAGTTAATACTATTTCGAGGCCACCGGCGGCGGGAGCTAACTACCTAATATTAACTAAGAACTGAGTTATCAGGGATGACCGATATAGCGAAGTATGTATACTATATAACAAAGTAAATATATCTTTTAATATATTTAATAACTATAAGGGGTAATATATATAAGTATAAGAACTTAATAGTCTAGTTTTCCTAGTAGGTAATATCTATAGTATAGCTAAAGATATACTTTATTACTAGGCTAGAATCTAATAAGTTAATAATAAGAATTATATACCTTTTTTATTTAAATAATAATAAAGTTTAATATCTTTTCTATGTCTAGCTTAACTAAAAAGTTATATTTAGAATAATAATAAAATATATCCTAGGGCTTCCTCATGTCTATCCTAAGTAGAAATTTATATAATATTTATTAAGTTAACTTAATAAACTATTTATAATATTAATAATTAATAAAATCTAGGTTAACTAATAGTAGCCTTATATATATATATATATATATATATATATAAATATAATTTTAATAGTTTAGATTATCTATTAATTTATAGGTAAAATATTATTAAATAATACTAGGTCAAACCTGAAATAAACATTATATTTTTCTAGAAAATAAATATAAAGATAAGATCTTGATTTTATATAAAATAATGTAAAAACCCCCAGTTATAAAACTAAAAATATTTAGTAATTATAATTCCTTGTTATTTAGCTATCTAGTTTATATAACCCAGGATCAAGTTAATTCTTTTACTAAACTTATTAACTATAACAAGCAAGGTATTATAGTCTATATTGAGGTTAATTAGTAATATAATAATAAAGTTTATAACAATTATATTAAATAAAATCAGGGCTAATAAAACTAGTTATAAGGTATTATATAATTTATAATATCAGGGAATATAGATTTAATATATTAAATACTAGGTAATATGTTACTTTAATAATTAATAATCTTAATAAATATATCTTTTATAGTTTTAAATATTTAAGACCTTGGTATCTATATTAATCATATATTATATAAAACAATTTATATATTATTATATATAGAAGATATAGCTTTTTATATAACTTGTTTTTAAAAATATTTTTTTTAGAGTATATAAAGGGTTCTATTTTTTTATAATATAATAATTTAGTAAGGTCTAATTATAATATTTAAAATATAAAATTAATATAATAATTTTA
This sequence comes from Aspergillus undulatus, assembly GCF_047715775.1. Lineage (NCBI taxonomy): Eukaryota > Fungi > Ascomycota > Eurotiomycetes > Eurotiales > Aspergillaceae > Aspergillus > Aspergillus undulatus. The sequence goes on along the minus strand of NW_027396730.1, from coordinate 17,880 downwards.
TATATAGTTTTAATAAAATAAAATTTTATATTTATTATTAAACTATAAGATAGAACCTATGGATCAAGTATTAATTTTAAATAGATTATCTAGGTTGATAATATTCCATAAAGCTTTATTATTATTTCACTAGTAGATAGGATAATATATTAATAATAATATTAGTTTTACTAGGTTTATAGTAAACATGCAAGGTTAAATTATTAACTATAATATAATATCTATACTAGATATAGGTTTAGCTATTCTAAAGTAATAATATTAAATAAGGTATATTTTAAAATATTAATAATGAAAGTATAATTAATATAAATAATACTAGCTTGTTTAAAAGTATTAAGTATTATATCTTTTATAAAACCTATATTAAATATAAAACTTCTAACTTAGTAAGCTAATAATACTTCCCTACTACAATTAATATTTAGGATAAGAATATAATAAGTTTAACTTAGATTTATAAGTAAAACTAATTATTTTAAATAATTATAATTATATCTAATATAGAATATTATAGTACTATATATTTCTTTAGATATATCAAGGTCAATATGGAGGTTTTTTTTTAAAAAAAAGTAGGGAATTAAAAACTTTCTAGATTTAGTTAAATATATTTTACTTTACATGGGTAGGATTATTAAATAAGGTATTTAATATATAATCTTATTTAGTATAATCCTTTATAGATTCTAAAGTAGAGCTATCTTTTATCACTTTAATAATTTAATATATTTAGTATAATTCTTAATATAATACCTGAATTATCTTATTAAACTAAAATAAATTGCAAGTTATTAAAAATTATTTAAGAATTTAAATTTCTAGATAGTAACAAGTTTCTTGTCTAATATATTTAAACTAAGTTAGTTTAACTAGCTAATAATTAAAAGGGTTATTAAATTAAGCAGGGGAAGTTTTATTCTTAATATCTTTATTAATAAGAACAGGCTCAAGCTATGTAATAGAAAATATAGGATATACTTTCTATTTAGCTAGTAATTTACTAAACTAATAAGCTAATTATCCTACATGTTTAACTACTAGAAAAGGGCTAGTAAACTAACAAGTAAATTTATATAAAGATTAAACTTGTAGTAATAAATAGCCTTAGTATAACTAAATATAAACTTGATTATTAACTTGTAGTTTAAATAGCTTATAATTCTAATTATATACTTGTTTTATTTATATAGTAATATATTTTAAAGCTTCTTCGGTGTCTAGCTGAGTAGTAAAGTCTTATTTAAATATATATTTTAATAGATTCTATAGCTATCAAAGCTTAATATTAAATAGTAACTTGTATAAGGTTTTTTTTATAGATTAATTAACTAATAAATTCAGGGTACTAATAATTATAAGTAAGTACTTTTTCTAATAGTTACTAAATTCTAGTATATAAATATATTAAAATATTATTTTAATAACTTTAAATAAAATACTCAGATTAATTATCTAATTAAAGATAATATATAATAATATATTACTAGTTAATTTAGAGGGCCTTTTGGAATATACCTTTCTAGAAATTAAAGATAAAACAAGGGTCTTAATTATTGATAAAACCTTGCGGGAGACTTTAATTATATTTTTTTATATATTTTATTATAGTAAATCTTTATTCTATTATAGTTAAAGTAGACTTGCCTGGAATTAAGCTAATATATTTTAAAAATTTATTAATAAGTACTAAGAGTATATTATAGCTATTATTATCTAGTAAATAAATTATAAAGTCTATAGTAATAATATTAAATAGGACTGCTATAAGGATAATTAGCTATAGTAAGTTAAATAATTTATAACAAGGATAAGTATTACCTTTACAGGTAGGGCAGAATTTAATATACTTCTAAAGTTATTAACAACCTTGATATATAGTAAAATCTTTTAATTAATTTATATATTTATTAAATCCCTGATAGCTATACCTTAATTACAGGTAAAGGATAGCCTTTTAGGAGGTTCTACCCCTATAACTTTAACCATGCCAAGTCATGCTCTACTAATATATTTTAGCTATTATATAGTCGGTTATATTAGAGCATCCTGCCCTTCATGATTTAACTGCCAGAATAAATAAAAAAATGCGTGTTTTGGTTGTTGAATATAGCTTTAATTTTTGTAGGTGTAGCCGATCCTGATGAGGCGGTCGGGTGACCTGTGCCGGTCGGGCGACCCGTGATTTACGTTATTAGTTATATCTTAGTCATACTGTTCGGACTTCTACCAGTTCGACGGACGACACCTTAGTTGAGTCGACAACTTCCCTTTTCAGATTTGATAATCCACGCCGACTGCGCGTAACACATCGGAATTAGTAAACGAATTAGCCTAATTAAAATACTTGTTAGATTTATTAGCGGACGCGCAACGCGCATAGCTTCCCTTGTATTTACACCTGTCCATAGGGTCCCACCGCTACGCCCCACTACTAATCTACACAATTACTCTGCATAATTGAACTCTCCCCATATCTCACTTACACTTTAAGCACATATACAATTAGATCTGATTAATGTCTGAACAAGCAACTGAATTTGGCATCATGTGCCTAGACAGCTACCTGGACAGTGATGGCGTCCACTGCATCAACACTGGCCACAAAAGTCCTCTCACTATTCCTATCAAGGACATACTCTGTGTACTTCCCAGCAACAACAACGCTGCATATCCACACACCCTGTTATTTCTTCGAGATGATATTGGCTTCCCATCAGAAATTGATCGCATACACCTAAAGTCCACACCGTCAGCCCTGCTATCTAGTCATTTGCTCACCGAATTACCGCACTATCTATGTCACTCAAGCAACCCGAGTCTGAAGTTGCATGTCATTATCTCTTCAGGATCCGGAACAGGAACAGCCAGGGTACTGTTTGGCCGCCTCCAGCGACTATTCAGATGGGTTGGCGTCGACCAATATGAAGTTCATGAGACACAGTCTCCTCGGACCATAACAGATTTATGCCATTCTTTATTTATCCCTCAAGCCGAAGCTGGCGTACCGCAGACCATTATTGTGCTTTCCGGTGACGGTGGCATCTGCGACATCATTGATTCATTCCACGGTACAGCAAAGATGAATCACACCCCACCAAATATAGGTCTTATCCCAGCGGGCACCGGCAATGCCTTAGCAAGTTCTACAGGGCTGGCGGCTAATCCAGCAACTGCGTTGACAGCGCTACTGCGCGGAAGGCTGGCTCCTCTACCAGTTTTTGTTGCTACTTTCTCGCACGGAGCTGGATATATACAGGGTGGCCAGAGTCAACCACCTGCAGCCGATGAAAACTGCGCTCTCAAGATATATGGTGGTGTTGTTGCAAGCTGGGGATTGCACGCTGCCCTGGTTGCTGATAGCGATACCACCGAGTATCGTAAGTTCGGAGCGGACAGGTTTAAAATGGCTGCGAAAGAGCTTCTTTATCCATCCGATGCTAGCGAAACGCACAAGTACAAGGGGACAATCACCCTAATTAGGAGAGACATCCAACACAATGCGTATGAGGAAGTTCTCCAGCCCAAGGAGCATATGTATGTGCTGGTGACGTTGGTGTCAAACCTTGAGAAAGATTTCATGATATCCCCTGAATCTTCCCCCTTGGATGGCGTTTTAAGATTCCTTCGATTCGGACCAGTGCCACCACAGCAAGCAATGCAGCTACTGGCTGCTGCTTATCAGAATGGCCGACACGTTGAGGATGAAGAAGTCATGTACTCTGAAATTGAAGAATTCAAGATTGACTTCCACGAGACGGACGAAAGGTGGAGACGGGTGTGTGTTGATGGCAAAGTGATCATCGTGAAAGAACACGGCTGGATGAAAGTGCAGAAGGAGAAGAGACATTTGATGAACATTATCCTAAATAGTAGAGAGTAGCCTCACTGCTGCTGAAGCATCAAGCCTTAGGCGGAGGAGAAAAGAGTTGTTTGCAATAGTCAGCCCATAGCGCTCCTAATGATAATTATATCATGTAACCAACAGCAAACATAGGACTTTCATACACGGACGATGTACTTGGGAAATAGCTATAGCTATCAAGACTATCAAGATTGTAATTAGTGATGGTTTCTTTTTGAAGCGTCTCAAAGAAAGTATTTTTGTGGAACTCTTAACCATAAGCAATCAATTTGCATGGATTGGGAAAGAAGAGCATATAGCACTTGTATTCTACTACCTAACATAAGAACGGGAGGCCTCCGTCATAGTAATATATAAGACAAGTACCTATCTACGTAGTACTATATCAAGTGTCACAAGCCGTGGGGCGGCCCACTGTACTCAGTCAGCCGCTACCGAGACCAACTAACGTAATCCACGGGCGACCCGCCCACCACGACCGACCCGCCCGCTTCTCTAGAATCCGACCGCATGAGCAACTGTCACTATTCAAATAACTACCATGACACTAAAATCCCGTGGATTATCTCAAAACCTGGTGGAGCAAGAGGGCAGGATCTAACTCGCAATTTCCGCTATTAAAGAAAGCAAAATCCCAAGTATTTATCGCGCAGTAGCTATTTTTAATATCCCTTGAATAATACTTCGGGACCGCATGTCAGGTTACTAATTCTATATTAAATCCTGTGTTAATGGCCTCAGGCTCTCTAATATACAAGAGGATATATTAGTTAATTAGATAGTATTACTAGATACACGCGGCGCTGTGCCTTATTACCCGCACGTGTAGAAAATAGCTAAAATAATCCTTGAAGCTAACAGGGCCTCTCTATCTACTAAAATTAGCTAGAACTAGGTTACGAGCCTTATTAAGCGATACTCTGAGCTTAAGTCATGCTTTACATGAAGATATAACTACAAGCAAGCTAAATACAAGGATCCAAGAGTTATTGTTGCACGCATGGCCTGATATTAAGGTGTTGTCGCCATCAAGGTGCGTTACCAGTGATTACTTATATCTTAGTCAGCAATCCCGCTTCTTCTGTGGGTCTGTCCCTTTCGAGATAGAAAAACAACATCTATCTCATGAAATTAAACTATATATTTAATAATAGTAATATATCCAGTTTATCTAGTTCCTATTAAATTTTATTGTCTTTAACTTCTAAATTGCTTTATTTATCAAGTTCTTGCTTTATTTGCTATTATACAAGTTTAGATATACTTACTAACCTTATTTTATTATTCCTGTGTTACTATCTCGGGCTCTCTAAGCTATAGTAACTTTATTTATTAAACCCCTTACCTTGCCCTACTAATATCGAAATATCCTTGCTCCCTACTATATTTAGAAGAGCTAGTATATTAACTTTTTATATATTAATTCTCTAGTAGCTTGTATACTAGTAAATTCAATACTTATATAATTAACCTTTTTAAATACCTTACTACCATGTCTCCCTAGCCTGCTTTAGCTAAGTATTATTGATTTCCTGTTAATTAAAGTCTTGAATATTTAGTTCTATACCTAGCTATTAAGGAATTCCTATAGCTAGTTAGTACTTATTAAATTAATAAGACTAGCGAGTATCTTGACTAGATTAGTAATAACTATATCAATTATAATATTAAGGACCTTATTAAATTATTTAATTATACTTTATACTCCTGTTCTACCTTAATAGTATCAATATCTCGCGGTAAATAACCTCGTGAGCTAATTAAATATATTAGAATATGTAAAATATATCCTAAATTACAAGAATCACGTGTAAATATATCCCATGAAGCTAGTAAGTTATATAACAATCCTCTAGATATTACCCTACCCCTCGGGCTATATCTCCGCGCTATATATTACCAGCTACACAGCTATACTAGCAACTCCTATCTTATTATTAATTAACCCTTTATTAACTGATCTACCTACTGTTCGACCTGCAACTAATATTTAATCTAAATCAAGACCAAGCTCTAGTTCCGAGCTTAGCCTTAGCGAGCTGTTTATTGACAACAGCCCGAATAAACTACCTTGTATTACAGGATACTAACCTGTCTTGCCTGCTGGTTTATAGTCTTGATTAGATTAATAATATCAAACCTGATATTATTATACTATATCAGGAAGCAATGCTGTCAGTTTTAGCTATAGTAGCCCTTTAGATAATACTTAAAACTTTAAATTCCTTACTTATAAATTATATAACAAGGTATAGCCTATTATAGCTAATCTCATGTAAATATTATAATAAACACAAGCTTTAATAGATAATAACCAAGCCGTGATAGATACTTGTTTATAAATTATTAAATAATATTTAAGCTAGTAATCTTCCTAACCTGTTTTACCTAAGTAATACCCGGGTTATTATTTTTACTTTTACTAGCCTTAATCCTGCTACTATACTAGTCCTGATTCTTCAGATCCTAGTAATACTTTACAGACTATAACTATTCCCTTTCCTGTTACTAATAGTATTAGTTATACTAGAATATAAAAAACAGAAGAAATTAGATATTTCTAGCTTGATATATTAAATAATATTATTATAAAATAAATTAATAATATTATATATTATAAGAATATAAATATCTTTATTAATTAGATATATAATATTATTAATTATAAAGGAGAAGATATAGTCCGAGCTAATATCTAGGCTTATTTATATAAATCTATATTATATTAATTTATTTTTTAACTTACTAAAATTAAAAAGCTAGCCTTATATTATAGCTTGCTTAAAGAAGGCTAGCTTAAATTTTTAATTAAATATTTAAGCCTAGCCTGTAAATAGCCCTGTAGAAGCTTACCTATTTATCCTATATTTATAAAAATATTTAGAATAGTAAATCTCCCTAGATATTTGCTAAGGATATTTATTATATACTATTATAATATTACTAAAATTACTAGCTTGTTTAACTAGATAAGTATAATCTAGAATTAACTTAATTTATAATTATAATATAATATCCCTGAACTAACTTTCTATATTATAATAGTTTAATTCTTTAAGAATCTTAAAAAATAATAATATCTTTAGTAAAATATCTCTATAAAGTTTAATAACTAGTAGAACTCTTGTTTTACCTCTTCTAGTACTAGCAATAATAGTCCTAAACCTATAAATTTAAACTAGAATTACTACCAAGGTCCCTGAAATAATAGTTATTAATAACAGGCTAACTATCCTAGTTACTAGCTATATAATTATTCTAGGCCTCCCTATGGCCTAATATATTTATTATACTACTAACTACTACCTTATTTATTAAACTAAACCTAGTATAAGTATCAAAGACCTTTCAGGCTATAATAATTATAATAACCTTGCTAGTAATCTTAAATATAGTTAAACCTGGATATAAATACTTTTTTAAGGTTTTTATATAATAAGCCCCCTATAAGCAGGTATACCTGGAATAATTAATAATATTAGAACTAGAGGCCTGATACTAAAGTTTTTATTATTAAATAATCTTAAACTTAAACTTAGCTTTAGTATAAGGCTATCTATTAAGATATTATTTAATCTAAATACTTAACCTATCAAGCCTTTACTAAATATTATAATACTAATATTTTTAATACCTATTATACTAGTAAATCTCTTATCAAGGGCATAATTAAAGATCAAGACTTTAATAATATTAAGGAACAAGAAAATATATTTTATAGCTATTTTAAGGTTTTTAAGACTAAATACTAAGATATAGAGCCCTTTTTAATTATAAATAAAAATATTATCTAAAATAATACTAGGAATATTATTAATAGTATTACTAATATTATTATTACTTGTTTAAACTATAACACAAGTTTTATATTAAATAACTTATTATACAAGTATCTACAAGCTTCATGCCCTAGTAAAACTAATTTTAATAAAGCTAATATTACTATATATTATATTTTACTACTTTATTATCAGAAATTTATATTATAAAACTTAAGAATTTATTAATACCTGATATATTATTATTATATACTTAAAAAAAATACTACTATAATAATTAAATTAAATATAATTAAATTTTATAAAGAGATCTACCTTGATATTAGCTATTCTTAGTTAATTAATAATATTACTTTCTTTTAGTTAATACCTAGAGTAATAATTAGCAAGGTAGCTTATTTAATTTATATTAGGAATATTAGTTTAATATATATTTTTAATATCTATACTATATTCCTGGTCTATTTTCTTATAACTATTAATAATACTATTTAATTAACCTTTACAAGGCTTATAGTTATAGTCTATACTATTAATAATATTAATACCAAGCTATTGCTTAGTATAAAGATACTAAATTACTATAAAATTATTTTTAATTATATTAGAGAACTTAGTATTATTTAATTATATTAAAATTTAATTTTTCTTATTTACTATTAGACTAAACCCTATTAAATTACTAAAATACTAGTTTATATATAATAATCCTATCTTTTACCTGCTTATTCTATAGGCTATATTCTAGTTAAAGTAAGAAAAATTTTACTAGATAAATAAGATTTTATTTTTAAATTATTTTTAATTATTTTATTTAACTAACCTAATAGTAAGATTATTAATTATATATACTTTATTAATAGCAAGCTATTATTTATTCAGGCTATTAATAAGATATTTAATATTATTATTATTATTAAATATACCTATTTAGGTATATTATTAGATTTAAACTATATTATAATTTATTATACAAGAATTAATATAATTATACTTGCTTATAGAAATACTCTTATATTTTAATAAAGCCTTAATAAAAGCCCTCTAAAATTATACTATAAATATATTAGATACTAAATAGAGCAGGCCTATTATATTATTAAAAAATTAATTAAGAAATAAATAGAAAGTTCTAAGTATATTAAACTATTAGAACTATTATCTAAGTATAATATCTTGTTAGACAAGGCTATTATATTACCTAATAATATTATTATTTATTATAGAAGTAATTATAATATTATTAACTAATATTAAAATATTATTAAATCCTTTAATATCTAGGCTAATAAATTAAATATAGGTATTATTAATATTCTTAAAGAATAATAAATAAAAGTACCCCTTAAAGGAAAACTAGGAATAATATATCCTATAACCTTGTATTTATTATTAATTTAAGTAAGGTCAAGCCTTAATTAACAAGACCTTAGACCCTCTTACTAATACTAGAAAGTTAAAAATAATAACTAGTTATATTTTTATTAATTTTCTTATTTTTATAGTTTATTGCCTGGTTTTTAACCTGAAATAGTAGAAAATAGTTAATAAAAAATATATTATTATTAATTTATATAGAATAAATAAGGAGGTAATCCTTAATTACTATTTTATATTTATATAATAAGAGATCTTAGTACTTGTCTATAGTTATAGCTATATTTTTATTATTAATATAGCCAAGTTCTTCTATTAATAGCTGTAGTGAATTGGGACCCGACAGGCCTATAGTGAAGTATGGAAGTGGATAAGTTGATGCTATTCAGAGACCGCCGGCGGTAGGAGCTAACTACCTAATACTGACTAAGAACTGAGTTATCAGGGATAACCGATATAGCAAACTATGCACACTGCGTGACTAGTGCTAGTTTAATATAATTATTAAAATTAGCTTATTATAATTAGTTATAGAAAACAGGAGGTCTTTAATATAATAATTATAGGATTTATTAATTTAGTTTTTTTTGTATAATACTAGATAGATATTTATTTATATAATTTTAGATCCTTTTATTATATTTATATTAATAATATAGTTATTGTATCTTATATATTAAATAATTAATTTAAATATCTAGTTATAGTTTTCTTGAAGCTCTAAAACTTTAATATTAAAAATTAAATTATTAAAAACTTTCCTGGGATTTCTATTAGTCTAGTTACTAGGTTAAAGAATTAATTTACTAGATTTGATTATACTTATTAAAAAACTCAAGGCTATCCTTATACTTTACTTCCCTGAAATACTCAAGGATCTTGAGTACTATACTAGTTTAACTAGCTAGTTTTATTTAAAAATTAAGAACTATACTAAATAAATTTAGTTTTTCTAAAATTATAAGACTATATTATTAAAGGGTATTCTATTCAAGGAATAAGCTTATAAAAATTATATAAAGATTACCTATTTAACCAAGCCTATCCTAGAGAAGATTATTTTATTTAATAATATTTAATTTAAATTTTAAAAGTTAAACTTCCTTGTATATTTTAATCTTGAATATATACTTTATATTAACCTTGATATATTAATCCTAGGTTATAGTATTATTATTTATTACTTGGATATATTTAATAACTAGAATTATAAAGATTAATTTATATTATTATTTTAAATATAAATATAATTTATTATATTTTTAAGTTATTCTTTAACTAAATTAAAAAAAGCTTACTAGCTAACTAAACTAGAGGTTTTATATTTAATTTAATTATTATAAAAAATTTATTATCTTGTTAAAAGTAGCCAAGAATAGTATTATTATTTATATAAATTATTTATTAACTTATAGTATTACTAAATAGACTTTATTTAATATTATTACTTTTAAAAAAATAAACCTATACCTAGTTAGAGTAAGTTAATTTATCTAGTAATTCTATATTAATTTTTATTATAAGCCAGGAAAGGATAATATTATTCTTAATACTTTATTATATTTACTTTATAAAAGTAAAAAAACTATTAATTTATATATAAATAATTTTAATAAATTACAAGCCTATATTATTATTATTTCTATAAATTACTAAAGTATTATCTCGGGTATTAAATTCTTAGATAAATTTAAGGAATATATTTAATTTAAATATTTTAAGGATTACTATATTTCTATAATCTTATAGATTTTTTAGGATAATCTTAATACTAATTTATTTTATATATTATAAAATAGTTTATTTTACCTTATATATTATAAAACTATTATTTATTTAAATACTAATAAAATAGACTTTATTTTAAATCCCTGGCTATACTTACCTTGCTCTATATATTATAAGTTTTTTAAAATAATTTATAATAATTCTAATTACTAAGGTATTAATAAATATCTTAAATATATAAAAGGTATCTTATTATATTATTATTAATATATATTATATAAATATATCCTGAAATATCTAACATGCTTAGAGAACTAAATATATTATTATTAATTATATAACTAGTTTTAGTTAATTATACCTTATCCTATATTATTTAATCTTATTTTTATAGATTTTATATTAGCTATCCTAAAGAACTACTTTAACTTTATAAATAATATAGTTAATTATTTCTTATTAAATAACCCTAATATTAATACTTTTAATATATTATTTATTATTATTAATAAGTTTATAAAACAAGTAAGTTTAATACCAGGGAAGAGTACCTAGATTATTAAATAATAGGGCTTTGCCCTAATCTAGTATATAATATTATATAATTAAGGTCTACCTAGAGGATTTATATTAGATTAAAATTAAAGATTTATATTTAAATTTTAGCAAGAAATATTTTATACCTTATACTATAAGTAATATTTTATTATAGTATTTTATCCTTAATCTGATAAACCAAATATATAATTATAATAATAGAAATTATATTTTAATATATAATTATACAAGGTATTACCTGGGTAGCTTAAATATTATTTATTATATTAATAATTAATAAATTAAAGAGTATAACTATACAAGAAATATTATATAAATTATTATTTAGAATTAACCTCTGTATACCTTAGGATATATTAAGACATATTTTTATATTAAAATAAGTCTTTACTATATAATTTAATACAGATAAAATACTAAAATATATTATAATATAAATAAAGATTATTTATAATTACAAGTATAAATTAGTTAAATTTAATATTAATAACCAAGTTTATCTATATTTATATTATAATTATTATTTAATAATTCTGCCTGGCCTCTTTTTTAAGTTCTTGAAGTAATATACTAGACCCTTTCCTATTATTAAGAGAATTAGTTATTTAGTATACTAACTATATAAACTACCTTTTATATAGTAAATCTATCTAATTATCTTAATAACTTAACTAGAACCTGTTTTATCAAATAATTCTAACCCTTATAAATATAATTATATTAAATATAAATATATTATTAATAAATACTATCCTGATAAAGATAATAGATAGGAGGTTAACTAGCTTCTTAGTTATTATACTTAGTACTATAGTTAAACCTAAAAACCTATTCTTAAGTATCTAGTTTGCTGGCATAGATACTTAGCTAATAATATTAAATAGGTTTATATTAATAATCTAGCTAGATCTAAAGAGTTAATAAAGGAATATAATAAAGTATATCTATTTAACAAGGATAAGAATAATTAAATACTTGTAAGGGGACGTAAATAGATAGATCTTCCTATCTAAACATGCCGTATATACAGGAAGGAATTGCTGAAGAAGAGAACAGATTAGGAAGGGTAGACAGAAGGTAGAAGGGCAGGAACCATGTAACTATAGCCGCGTAAGCTACGCGGTACATGTTATAGGATTAACCTATAACAGTACCCCCCTTTTTGCTTAGGCCCCTGTACAAAGCTATCTAGCATGGAGGGTAGAGAGGGTAAGACTGGGAGTTATAATTTTAAGTATAAGGGCAGGTTTAGTATATTTTATATAATTAGATATCTAGTAATTACTTGATCTATAGTATAAGCAGAGGTTATTATCATGATATTATATAAGTATAGCACGAGATAGAGGTAGAGGCAGAAAAGGCTAATAAAGGTTAAGTAAATCAAGATAGCTAGGCTGGCAGGGCTAGCAAGGCAGGTCTAATAATAGAAATCTAGATAGGATTATATCTATTTGGTCTATATTCTAGTTTAAAACTGGTTAATATTTTAAAGTAAATTTCTAGGTAGGGTAGTTATACTAATTAGTATATTAGATAAGTTTAATATATTTATTATATAAGAGATTAAAGATAGAGTTATTTAAATATTTTAAGGTCTAGCAGAGGTTAGGCTAGAGCCCCTGATATAGTATAATTATATATAAGATATCTAGCTATAAGCTTGTGTTAACCTTATATAAGAGCCTTTTAAACTAAACAAGATAAGCTATAAATAATTTATTATCTCTTTATTATATATGTGGTACGCAGGCCTCTGAAGAGATGTATTAGTCATATCTTAGTCATACGGCCCGGACTTCTACTTGTTCGACGGGCGACTTCTTAGTTGAATCAACAACTTCCTCTTCAGAATCAATGAACCGCCTACGGCGTGTAATAATATAGTTAAGAATTATTGTATAGCCTCCTGCTATTCTCAAGGGTTATAGTATAACTATTAAAAAAAGAAGATAACCTCAGGATCTTATTACTAGTTATTTTCTATAGACTAGCGGAGGTATAAGACTAAAGCCTGTTATAGCTATTCTAATTAGTTTTATATATAGTTAAAGGTATTAGCTCCCGAGAGCTAGTTAGATTAGAGTTTTACTTTAATAAATAGGAGCTATACACAAAGTATATAGGGCTTGCTATTAAAGCAAGGCAGGTCAGGCAGGCGGGTTTTAGGAGCAGGAGCTAATAAGAGCTATATATAAAGCTACTAAATCTTAGTATAAGAATTATCAAGGTCTATATATAGTTATTAGATTTTAAGGCGCTAATTCTAGAATTATTATAATTTAATATATTAGTTCTGAAGTTCTTACTAGAGCTACTATACAAGTAATAAAAGAGGGGTCTGGTCAGTTATTTTATACAGGAAAAAAATTTATATAAGTAGATTAGTTTAGGTTAGATTAAATCAGGTCAGGTTAGGTCAGGTCAGGTTAAGTTAGGTAAGCAATTCTTAATATAAGGGGATATAAATAGATAGATCTTCCTATCTAAACATACTATATGTACAAAAAGGAATCGCTGAAGAAGAGAACAGATCAGGAGGGGTAGATAAAAGGTAGAAGGGCAGGAACCACGTGACTATAGCCGCTACGCGGTGCATGTTATGGGATCAACCCATAATAATACTTTCTTATTATTAAGGTTTAACAAGGATATTAATATCGTATCTTTGCCCTATTTATTGCACGCATGGCCTGATATTAAGGTACTATTGCTATCAAGGTACATTACTAGTGATTAATTATATCTTAGTCAGCGATCCTGCTTTTTCTATGGGTCTGTCCCTTTCAAGATAGAAAAACAACATCTATCTCATGAAATCAAACCATACATTTAACAATCATAAAAAAGTGGTTTAAAGCTCTATAATATATCTAATTATAGTATAGGATCCTAGACAAAGATATCTATAATTTTAATAAGACTAGCTTTGTAATAGGCTTAATTATAATAACAAGAGTCATGACAAGAGCTTATATACCTGGAAAACCTTATCTGATTTAGCCAGGCCAGCGCGAATAAGTAATAATAATTAAGTATATTAACTTAATAGGATAGGCTATCCCCTTTACAATTATTTTTAAAGGAAAAGTCTATATTAAGGCATGGTTTAAAGAATACGCCCTCCCAGGGGACTAGAGGATTAAATTAAGTACTAATAACTAGATAATAAATAAGATAGGCCTCTAGTAGCTTTAAAAAGTTTTTATTCCTGTAATTACTGGGCGTACAGTTAGCTGCTACTAATTACTTGTTTTAGATAGCTATGGCAGTTATTTAACTCCTGGATTTAATAAAGAATATAGTAATAATAATATTATCCCTATCTATATACCTGCTTACTCTTCGCACCTCCTGCAGCCTCTAGATATAGGCTGTTTTGGTCTATTAAAGCATGCCTATAGTAGCTTAATTAAGGCAAAAGCACGCCTTGGATATAACTATATTAATAAGCTTGACTTCTTATCTATACATCTAAATACTTACCACGAGGTCTTTAAGGCTTTAAATATCTAAAGCGGCTTTGCTGTAGCTAGTATATAGCTATTTAATCCGCAAAGAGTACTTCAAAAGCTAAATATCTTGCTTACTACCTGTAGCGAATTGGGACCCGACAGGCCTATGGTGAAGTATGGAAGTGGATAAGTTGATGCTATTCAGAGACCACCGGCGGCGGGAGCTAACTACCTAATACTAACTAAGAACTAAGTCATCAGGGATAACCGATATAGCGAACTATATATATTATATAATAGTCCCCTTAATTAAACAAGGTAATAAATCAGGTAAGCAATACCTGATAAAATAGCTATAATAAATAATAATTAAAAATAAAGAAAGTCAAAGGCCATGTAAATAATAAAAGGAAGACTATAGCTAGTATATAATTCCAGGCACCGTGCCTAGAATAAATTATTTATTAATCAAGAAATTAAGTAATAATTAGATATTATATTCTAGTTATCTCTTTATATTAGCTATATTTACAAGTTCTAACTTTATATCTATTCTTAGGTAGGTGACCGTGTCATGGTTTAGGTTAAATATTATAGATATTATTAGTATTTTCTTTAATTTATATAACTTTACTAGACTAATAAAGCTATAGTTTATATAGCAGGGATATTTATAGTTTATCTTCTTTTTTAATTTTATAGTTTACTTTATATTTTGTAACTAGTTCTACTATATTACTAAGAAATATATAATAGTACTATATATTATATCTAAAACTATAGCCGAGCTACTTCATGAAATATTCAAGGCTAGAATTAGTGATATATTTTATAATAAAATACTTAATTTTATAGGAATAGTATTTCTTTATATCCTAATATATTAAATTAAAAAGTAAAGGATCAGGTTATTCTTCCTATCTTTTATAAAAATTAGGTTACTAAGGGTATTTCTCCAAGTATATAATTAATATAACAGGATATAAGTACTACTTACTTAGGAAATCTAGATAGTATATAAAGGGCTTAATTTATTTAATAACCTTAAATAATCCTGTAAACTAACTTAATAGCTTCTTGTTAAGCATGGCTTTAATAATATATCCTTTATATAGTTATAGTCTAACTTACTTATTAATAGCAAAGGATATTAGAATATATTCTATATTATACCTATATTTTATTACTATCTAGGCAAGTTTAATTACTTTAGCTATATTAGCTTAATATTTAAAAAACTAGACTAGTATTATTCCTGATAGACTAATATCTGCTAAAGATCTTAAATAGATACTATATATAAGTTTATATAGGGTATAACCGGTACTAGTATTCGTGGATATATTTAAGATAGATTAGATAAAAAGGAAGACTTTAATTTAATTAATAATATATTCTAGGGATATAGTAATATATTATAGAAATATTTTAATTATTTAATTAATCTTTTTACTTTAGCTATCAGACTGTATATACCAGGCTATAGTATAGTTAATTTTAATATATAGGAGCTTGAATAGTTCTCTCTAGAATTTAGATATAAACTTTAAGTCTCTATTATTAATAATAATTTAAGAAAAGCCTTAATTAGCAAGCTAAAGATATCTAAGTATTATAATTACCTAGTTTTTAATAATTTAAGTTATTTTGCCTGGGATTAGACTATTCCTTTTTATAAATAGATATATTATTATTATTACTATATTATATCCTTCTTTGGTCTCAGGTAAGGCAGTTATAATATTAATAGATATTATATAAAACAGGATAGGTAGGATTATAATTAGCTATAAGGCTTTATATAGTTTATATTTTATCTACTAGAGTTAGAGGTATTTATTATAGTATTTAATTTATTCTTTTACTTTATAATACTTCCTATAAAAGATAATAAATTATAGGTATTCTATAGTATAAATAATTCCTGTATAATTATTATTATTATAGGCTTTTTATATTATATCTTTCTCTATAGAGTATAATAAGTATAAAGCTTTTATTATAGAGCTATTAAACTAGTATTTAACTAAAAAGATTAAACCTTTATAAAGACCTTGTATAACAAGTTAGTAAAAAAGTTAAACTAGATATAATAAGGTCTTATTTACTAGTAGAACTTCTTTAGCTTTATACTATTTTAAATTAGTATTATATTCTTTAATAATTTTTACCTTAAACTTATCTAAATATACTACTATAAGTATTAATAAAGATATAAGGGTTATACTAGTATATAAAATATCTAGAGAATACTTATTATTTTCTTGCTTAATATATAACAAGAGTCTAGATAGTATATTTAAAATATTATTAGTCTTATTTAGCTTGTAGAAAATATTAAGCTTGAATTATTATAGATATATTAATACTTATACTAGTTTAAGGTTTAATTTCTGGGGTAATAACATGGTTAATATATATTAATATATAATATTTACTATTACTAAATAATTAGTAAATACTATAATATTTATATAACATGTTTCTACTAGATAGTAAAGTTTTTATATAGCCTAGACTAGTCTAGATATCTTGAGTTCTATTAGCTAGTACTATATTTTAGTAGTACTTGCTATTTAACTAAGAAAGAGAATAGGTTTAACCTGATTTTATAATAATAATTAAAGAATAATAATAATAAGGTCAAGCTTTAGGTCTCTTTTCACGTGAAAAATTATTACTTTAATACCTAATTTATTAGTATTAATATTAATATAGAGGTTATATAGTATTAAATAATAGATTAGTATAGTCAGGCTTTTAAAATATAATTATATTATATTAAATACTTTAATTTCTATTATAGTTAGGGCTTTTAACTCTACTCTAGATATATATCTCTTTCTAGCGTGCTTTTTTCCTTTAAAATTAGGGATAGACCTAGAAAGGTATATTTTTTTATCTTATAATAACTTAATCTTTATTATATAGTAAGGTATATAGCTAGATAGCTAGTTAATTATATTTATATATATCCTAAGGTCAGAGAGGGTCTCCAGGAACTTTAAGCTAGTTAATATTTTTAATTTATTTTTAGTAATAATTGAACCTAGAACTAAAATATTTTACTCTAGTAATTTAATAATTAGAAATCCAAGAAAGGTTTTTTTAACTAAAA
>NW_027396729.1:0-24436 GCF_047715775.1 Aspergillus undulatus | reverse complement strand
TAATTTAGTTAAACTATTACCTAGAGTCTATAATACTATTATATTATTATAAATTAATCTAGATATATAGATAAAATTATAATCAAGTATTATAATTTATAATAATATTAATATAGTATAATACTATAAAATATTAATATAGAAATATAATAATATTTAACTTAATAAAGACCTTGTTAATATACCTAAATCTAAATATATATATATAGAGTTTAAGCCTGGATAATATAGATATTCTAAAAAATATATAATAAAGATTTATTTACTTATTCCCTGTAACTAAAAGTATATAGATATAGTATATAATATATTAGTTATATATATAAAAAAAATAAAGTAAACTTTAGGTTTTACCCTAATTCAATAGCTAGTATTTATAATAAAGAAGTTTAATAAAGTTAATAAATATTTAAGTAAACTAGTCTAGGATATCTATAATCTTAATAAGTAGGTAATTAAGGATATTTACTTTCTATTAATATAAACTAAAATTATTATTATAGTAGCTAGCTATAGCTATATAAGTATATATAATATTACTTTTATATTTTATTAATAGCCCTTATATATATCTATATACTATTTTATATCTATAATATCTTATAGGGGGCGGATAACCTTATTTATTTAATAAAATTTATTAATAGTATTACCTATATTTAATAAAATATGGATAGATACTTCCGGGATTTACACGAGTTTATTTATATATATATTAATAATTTTATAACCTATTTAGCTATACTAGATAAGTATTTAGAATACCTTAATAGATTCTTTGCTAGATACCAAGAACTTTATTTTTTTAGCTAAAAAGACCCTTCTTAGATTTTTAATTATTATATTACTAGGGTAAAATATTTTAATTTTAAAATTAATTATTATTAAGAATAAATTAAAAATATTAACTAGCTTAAAATTCCTGGAAACCCTCTCTGACCTTAGGATATATATAGATATAATTGACAAGCTATCTAGCTATATACCCTACTATATAATAAAAATTAAGCTACTATAAGATAGAAAGATATACCTTTCTAAGTCTATCCCTAATTTAAAGGAAAGAAGTATACTAGAAAGAGATATATATCTAGAGTATAGTTAAAAGCTTTAACAGTAATAGAAATTAAAGTATTTAATATAATATAGTTATATTTCAAGAGCCTGACTATACTAATTTACTATTTAGTACTATATAACCTTTATATTAATATTAATACTAGTAAATTAGGTACTAAAATAATAGTTTTTTATATAAAAAGAAACCTAAAGCTTGACCTTATTATTATTATTCTTTAATTATTATTATAAAACTAGGTTAAACCTATTCTCTTTCTTAGTTAAATAGTAAGTACTACTAAAATATAATACTAGCTAACAAAACTTGAGATATCTAGACTAGTCTAGGTTATATAAAAACTTTATTATCTAGTAAAAATATATTATATAAATATTATTATATTTACTAATTATTTAGTAATAATATATATTATATATTAACATATATTAACCATGTTATTACCCTAGAAGTTAAACCTTAAATTAGTATAAATATTAATATATTTATAATAGTTTAAGCTTAATATTTTTTACAAGCTAGGTAAGATTAATATTATCCTAGATATATTATCTAAATACTTATTATATATTAAGTAAGAAGATAACAAGTATTCCCTAGATATTTTATATACTAGTATAACCTTTATATTTTTATTAATATTTATAGTAATATATTTAGATAAGTTTAAGGAAGAGATTATTAAAGGATATATTATTAATTTAAAATAATATAAAGCTAAAGAAATTCTATTAATAAATAAGACCTTATTATATCTAGTTTAATTACCTTACTAACTTGCTATACAAGGTCCTTATAAAGGTTTAATCTTTTTAGTTAAATACTAATCTAATAGCTTTATAATAGAAGCTTTATATTTATTATATTTTATAAAGATATAATATAAAAAGCTTATAATTATAATAATTATATAAGAATTATTTATATTATAAAATAGTTATAATCTATTATCTTCTATAGGAAGTACTATAAAATTAAAAAATAAATTAAATATTATAGTAAATACCTCAACTCTAGTAAATAAGATATAAACTATATAATATATTATAGCTAATCCTTGCCCCTCCTATCCTATTTTATATAATATCTATTAATATTATAACTACCTTGCCCAAGACTAAAAAAGAATATAATATAGTAATAATAATAATATACCTATTTATAAAGAGAAATAGTCTAATCCTAGGAAAAATAATTTAAATTACGAAGGACTAGGTAACTATAATACTTAAGTATTTTTAATTGATATATATTAAAACTTATTATATTATAGCCTAGCATGTATAATCTAATAACTAAAATAAAAAAATAAACTAGATAGTTAAAATCTTCCTATAGTATATTATAATATCTTTTAAATATATTATTAATTAGGTTAAAGCCCTCATATATTTGATTTAATTTAAATATATTTATAAATACTAGTACTAGTTATATTTTATATAAATTTATATATAATATATACCTAAAGTCTATAGTAGATATTAGCCTATTAAGAATAATACTATAACTATATAAAGGATATATTATTAAAGCTATATTTAATAAGAAGCTATTAAATTAGTTTACAGGATTATTTAAAATTATTAAATAAATTAAGTTCTTTATATACTATCTAGATTTCTTAAGCAAGTAATACCTATATCCTATTATATTAATTATATACTTCGAGAAATACCTTTAATAATTTAATTTTTATAAAAAATAAGAAGAATAACCTGATCCTTTATCTTTTAATTTAATATATTAAGATATAAAGAAATACTACTCCTATAAAATTAAATATTGTATTATTAACTAATTCTAGCTCTAAATATTTTATAAAATAGCTTGGCTATAGTCCTAGATATGATATATAATATTATTATATATTTTTTTAATAATATAATAGAACTAGTTATAAAATATAAAATAGATTATAAAATTAAAAAAAAAAAATTATAAATATTTTTATTATATAAATTATTACCCTATTAGCCTGGTAAGGTTATATAAATTAAAAAAAAATATTTATAATATTTATAACCCTTAACCTGAACTATAATATAATTACTTACCTAAGAATAAATATAAAGCTAGAACTTATAAATATAACTAATATGAAATAATAATAGGAATATAATATCTTATTATTCTAATTCATTACTCAATTTCCTAATTAGCTCTGTATACTAAATATAGTTTATTTTAGGTATAATACCTATAATTATATACTAGTTATATTTTTCCTTTTATTATTCAGGTAGCCTTTAACCTTTTATTATTATTATTATTATTATTATTATTATTATTATTATAGTTACTTTATTAGGTATTACTTGATTTAATACACAGATAATAATAAGTAATCTAGCCGGAAACAGTAACTAGAAGAGATATAACTTTTTGAATAGTGGTAAATAGCAGAAAAATTTCTGCATAAACCTCGGTGATCGGAGGTTGTCAATCCGATATCCTAAATAGGCAGGTCGTACGGTCGACATATTTTTATAATCTTGTCTAGAGATAGACCCAGAAGCAAGGATTCGATATTGGTAACCTAGAATTATTAGTAATTATAATACGAAATAAAAGCTGAATAAAAATAAAGGCAGTCCTGAATAATTCTGGATATATTACTACTATAAGAAGTAGTTTACTAATATATCACCTGGTAGTTGTTTATCAGAGCTAGCTCGAAGCCGTGACGGTTAGAAGAACTAATGTGGCTGACTATAACATGACCTAGCCTGTTGTTCGTTGTCAATAGGCGTATATGACAAGGATAGAAATAAAAATCTGATAGATCTAATTTTCCTAGATTATTTTCTATTATAATTAGTCTACTAGTAATACTACTATAGATATCTGCATAATATCTATTAGATATTATATAAAATCTATAGATAATGCAGGATAATCTATAGATATCTAGTAGATATCTATTAGATATTATATAACAATATATAGACATCCACGAGCCTTACACGAAAGTAAAGAGTTCTATATATTTATATTATATAACTAGGCTATAGAATAAAGATATATAAGCAGGATTCAAGAATAAAGTTAAGTAATATAGTCTAAGAAAGTTAAAATAATTAATTTATAAGTTCTAGTTTGGCGCTAGTTACAGAAATAGAGGTAGCAGAGCTAGCAAGTACTATATATTTTATATATATTAGAGGTTAATATTATATAAAGGTATTATAATTATAGTCCTGGCAAGGCTATCATGAACAGAACAGGTATATATTACTAATCTTAATTAGCAGATTATATATCTTGTAACAGGCTAGATTAGGTTAATCTAGCAAGAATTATACTAGTATAGATAATAATAAGATATCTATATTATATCCGCATGGATTTAGATATATACAAAGATAGCAATTCAGGTATCTGATATCCGCGGATATGCCGCATTCTAAATATATCTAAAGTAAGACTTATAAGAGAGAATTATTTGATAAATTATAAATAGTATAAGGGTTTGTTGCACGCCAGGGCCCAATTAGTCAGTTTTGAGTTATACTATTCTCCGAATTTCTACCCATTTGGCGAACAAGGTCTTAGTCCAATATTATTACACGCATGGCCCGACATATTACCCGCCTCGGCGTGAATCATTGATTTCACGAGGAAGTTATTATATTGAATTAAGACCTTGTTCGTCAGATAGAAGTCTGGAGAATAGTATAACTAAGAACTAATTTATCAGGCCCTGGCGTGCAATAGGTACTATAAATAAAAGAAATGATGTTATCCTTGATAAAAGAAGTAAAGTTGAAGTATAAAAGTAATAGGAATGAAGGTCTGTTAAACATTGTTAATAGTAATAATAAAAGGAAATAGTTTATTTTTTTATACTAGTTTTTTTTTTTCTTAAATACCTTGATAGCTCTATCTGCTTAAATATCATTGATGTAAAACTTATAATTAAAATTAATAAGTCATGAATTAATAAACCTTAATTAATTTAGCCTTGCTCTTAGTATTTTAAGGAACCCCTTGCTATCTAGTTTAATAAGATTAGAACTTCTTGTTTTCATAACTAAAGTTTTTTATTAGATAAAATAGCTTTATTTATTTTAACTAGCCCTAGTAGTTTACGTACAAATATCATCAATTAATATAAAAAATCATAAGATACTAGTTTAATATAAATTTTTTAACTTCTTGAATAAAACTATATTACTCTTTAAGATCTTGTAATAAGGCTAAGAAATAATAATAAATTAATTAAAATAGTAAGAAGTTCTAGGATAAAACCCTAATTTAGGTTAATATATATAAACTATAGCTATTTTATTTAAAATACCCCCTATTCTACTAAATTAATTTTTAGATTAAGCCCTAGTAAATCTACCTTAAGGTCAAATACTTTATTAATTATATTATAGCTAGCCTTACTTCCCTAGTCCTTTTAATATCTTACCTGGCTTGCCTGGTAATAGACCTAGGAATAATAATTTCCTTAATAACTTACCTAGACCTCCTAGACCTTTATTTCTTAATTCAAATTTATGACTATAATTATAGATACTAAGGTTAAGATATTTTTTTAGTAATTATGAAAAACAGAGGAGATAGGATATTTCTTGCTAGATATAATTAATAATATTATAATTAAATAAGGAATATAACGTATTCTAAAGATATTAATATATTTATAAACCATATACGTGATATTACTATAGTAAAAAATAAAATAATATATAAATTAAATATTCAAGTATATCTTCATAAATTAACCCTCAATTAATTTATTACATAGCTTAATAAATTATAGAAAATAGCCTTTTATAATAATTTAATTAAAGATAATTAACTTCAATTCTTAACTAAATATTTAAAGTTATATATATATTACCTTTTAGGAATCAAATACTTTAATTTATAGCTATTAAGATATTGAAGCTAGAAAGACCCTGCAAAGCTTTATATAAGAAACTATTTATTATTATTATATAGCCAATATTAATTAAGTTTTTAATTAAATAATAATAATCTCTAATTAACTAGATCCAAATCTTTAATATTATATTCTTATAGAAGATAAAGGAATAATAATAGCTTTTTTAATTAAAAAGTTAGTAATATTAATATATTTAGCAGAATATCTTTATTGGATATAATAATAAAAAAGCTATAAAATCTAGTCTTAATTCTAAAGATTCTGGTCCTAAGAATAATTACTAATCTAGTTTTTTATTAACTATTAATTTATCTTATATTTAGCTTGTCTACTAATTAAATAATTACCCTAGGTATAATTAAATACCTCTATAATAAGCCTATTAATTCTATTAGACATTTTTTATTCCCTGAACTTATTCCAGTCAAAATACTTTATTAAATTGCTTAAATTAAAACTAGTAATTATTTTACAAGAATAGTTGTCTAGAGTTCTAATAGAATAATAGATTGATTAGCTAATAAGACTAAGAATTATAATAGCGATAAAAATTATAATATAAAACCTAAGAACAGGCCCCGTGCTTATATTATCAAAGTATTAATTAATAAATAAAAATAGAATCAAGATATTTTATTTCCTTCTAGTATTAAATTTACTTTAGCTATATACTATATATTTATACTAGTTTCCTTGATAAATTTCTTAATACCTGTTCATTATATTCAGGCTCCCATGCTAATATTATTTATAATAATTAAACTAGTTAAATATACGTAAGCTTTTATAGCTAAGAATAAGAACAAATTATTTAATAATAAATATAGCTTTACTATTAATACTTAATTTACCTTAATTAAACATATATTTATTATTATTATTTATAAATTATAACTCTAGATTCCCTTTTTAAAACATATTATAAAAGTATTTACCTAGCTATTCAGGATCAAAAGATAATCTTAATTAATTATTAATTATATTTTTCATTAATTTAAGCAAGGTAAAGATTATTACTTCTATTATATAAGTAGATCATATTATTAGATCTAGCTCAACCAAGGATTACCTCTCTATTGTAAACTTAAAGTATTATTACTGAAGCAGGTATTAATATTATTAAGATATATATTAATATATACCTTAATACTAAAAGTTTTAATTATTAATAATATAGCTTTCCTGAAAATAATCCTAGAGATTAAGATTAAATATACTAAATATTTTATTTTAGAAACATATAATTATTTTACTAGATTAACTAGGTTACTTGCTTTAATTTTTACTTTCTAGCCTTATTTGATAGGTATAATATGTATAGTTTATTATTTATAAAGATCTAATTAAATATTTACCTAGTTAATGATATAAAGCTAAACTTGCTAGTTAGGACTAGAGTATTTATATAAGAAGGCTTTAAATTTAATTTTAATAAAAATATTATTTCTATTAAGTCTTACAAGAACTTTTCTTATTTTTTATTAAGTAAAATCCTATTGATTCATCAATAGACCTATTAATTTAATTAAATAGACTATGATACTTCCTTACTCTCCAGAATAAATCCTAATTATTATAAAAACTAAATTCTTATTAAATAAAGATTTTTATTTATACCTAGAGCCTAGGCTTTTGAAAGTTTTATTATATATAAGTATTTAATTAAAATAATTAATAACCCCTTTAAATTAATCATAATTACTCGCAGAGCTAGGATTGATATAATTACTAATTTAAATATATATTAATTTTTATAAAGCTATAGAACTAGGTTAAATATAATAACATATATTATTAAATTAGCTTTCTTATCTTAAACCCAAATCCAAGGAATAGCCTCTTAGTTATTACTAGGATATAAAATAAGCAGTAATTTGAGTATGATAAGTAAATATTAATAAAAGCAAGGAACTTACTAAGTTCTATCTAAATTATTAAATTTAAGAAATTTTGATTAAACTACTATCTTATTAAATAATATTATTATATAGAAACTAATAATATTATTATTAAATAACTATATCATGTTATCAAGTCATATTATTAGTTGTTGTTTTTTGAAGAACTCGCGATTAACGAAGTAACAGGTAGAACAGGAAGCTGATATAAGATATAAGTTATTAAAAGGTTGGTTAAACAGGACTGCTACAATATAGAGGGTTAAATAAGATTAATATCCTTATCAAGATACTAAAGAACCAAGGTTTAATATAATAATCCTTTAAACTTATTAATTAATTCTTTA
Source organism: Aspergillus undulatus (assembly GCF_047715775.1). Taxonomy (NCBI): domain Eukaryota; kingdom Fungi; phylum Ascomycota; class Eurotiomycetes; order Eurotiales; family Aspergillaceae; genus Aspergillus; species Aspergillus undulatus. The sequence goes on along the minus strand of NW_027396729.1, from coordinate 16,216 downwards.
TATCTAGCTAAGTAATCTCTTCTAATCTATTTATTATTAGTAGTATTATATCTAGTCTAGTAAATCAGGTATTCCGTGTAAAGGGTCTTAGATTAATTAACATTAGATTAATTAACATTATAGATTTATTTAATAAATATATTAACTTCTTATTGGTTTTGGTCTTCAGGGAATTAGTATTATATATAATATTAAGTTTAAGAAATTCTTAATTAAAAAAGTTATTATTTAACTTGCTATCAGGGCTAGTAATATATTTTCTAAGCTTAAGTTATATTATAAAGAATACCAAGTATATTTTTTATATAAAAAATAATTTAATTAAGTAGGTATATATTCTGATATATTTAATAACTATAAAATGTAATATATATATACAAGAGCTTGTGGCTTAGTTTTCCTAGTAAATAATATTTATAGTATAGCGAAAGATATACTTTATTACTAGGATAGAATTTAATAGGTTAATAATAGGAATTATATGACTTTTTTATTTAAATAATAGTAAAGTTTAGTACCTCTTCTATATCTAGCTTAACTAAAAAATCTTATTTAAAATAATAAGGTATATCCTAGGGCTTCCTCAGGTCTATCCTAAATAGAAGTTTATATAATACTTACTAGGTTAACTTAGTTACTAAACTATTTATAATATTAATAATTAATAAAATCTAGGTTAACTAATAGAAACCTTGTATATATATATATATATATACATTAGAATATAATTTTAATAGTTTAAATTATTTATTTAGATTAAGTATTAATTTATAGGTAAAATATTATTAAATAATACCAGGTTAAACCTGAAATAAAGATTATATTTTTTTAGAAAATATGAAAACAAAATCTTAATTTAATATAAAATAGTATAAGAACCCCTGGTTATAAGACTAGAAATATTTAATAATAATAATTTCTTATTATATAGCTATTTAGTTTATATAACCCGGGATTAAGTTAATCCTTTTACTAAATTTATTAATAATCATAAGCAAGGTATTATAATCTATATTCAAGTTAATTGGTAATATAGGAATAAAATCTATAATAATTATATTAAATAAGATTAGGGCTAGTAAAACTAGTTATAAGGTACTATATAATTTATAATATTTAGGATATTAATTTAGTATATTAGATATTAGGTAATATATTATTTTAATAATTAATACCTTTAGTATATAAATATACTCTTTATACTTTTAAATAGTCAAGATCTTAGTATCTATATTAGTTATATATTCCATAAAGAATTTATAATAAGTTATCAAAGGGTCGGTTAAACAGGACTGCCACAATATAGGGGGTAGAACAAGATCGATATCCTTGTCGAGATTATTGTGGCAGTCCTGTTTAACCGACCCTTTAATGACTCATATCTTATATCAGCTTCCTGTTCTACCTGTTACTTTGTCAATCGCGAGTTCTTCAGAAAATAATAACTAATAATATAACTTGATGACAGATTCGTCTAACAATGATGATCATAAGACCGCCTTACACCTACCTTATAATTAGTACACTATATAATATCTAGTAGCCTTAGTAACTTCCTGTTAGGTAGCCCTGCTTTAATAATTTTTAGATAACTTAAAAATAATTAACTAGCTACTAGTTTCTAACCTCTGTTAAACTTGAATATTAAATCTAAACCTACCCTTATTAATGTTATAAGAATACTGTAGTAAACTAATACCTAGATAAAATAGCTTGAGGCTTGCTTCTAAGCTTAGAATATTACAACTAGCCTGTTTTATTAAACCTTCTAGTAATTTAATTACAAGGTTATAGTTAATTGAATACAGCATGCTGTATTTATATATATTCTGCTAGTGTAAGCCAGTTTTATCATGATCATGAAGTTATTCCCTCTTCCTAAGCTAAAGCTGTCGAACGGCGGGTAGAAGAACTGGATGATTACTAAGGTATAACATAAGCCCGTACGTGACGACCATGAACCACGGTAACGGCCATAAATAGGGGTTATTAGAAGATCGATGTCCTTGTTAATAGATAGAAAAGAAACAGATAAAATACTATAATAATATCTAAATAGAAGCTTTGATAGAAGAATATCAGGTATAGAAGGCTTTATAGTTATTAATAGCTAATTAATTAATCTATTCTGCGCGAATTTATTAATTATAATCAGCTAAATATCCTTTATACTAAACAAGATATTCAAGGAACTCTGTTTAGCTTTTTTTAATTTAGCAAGTCTGCTTACCTAGCAAATAGTTAACCTCCTAGCAGGGAATACTATCTTTAGCTTCAGGGGATCTTTCCTGAATAACAGGAAGTAGATTTATCAGGGTCTTACTATATAGATTAGCTCTAGGTAGCACGGGTTTAAAGTAAGTAATAGATATAACAGGATAGATCTGCCAGGTAGGTAATAAGCTAGTTAATTAATAGGCTAGCTTGCTAATATATTTAGTAACTATAAACAGCCCAGTATATTATTATTGGAACTTCTTGGGGATTAAATAGTGTTAGCTAGTAGGTAGATATCCTTTATATAAGCACAAATAGACTTGGTTTCTAATATAGAACTCTATAGGTTGGTGTTTTAAATTATAAAAATACTTTATTTATAATACAGTAAATTTTATAGCTTCTTTAGTATCTAAATATACAGCAAAGTCTTGGCCGAATATTTACTTTAGTATATTCTATAATATGCAAAGGTCCATGCTAAATAATAAATAATATAGGGTATGTTTTGTCAAGGTATTCAGTAATAAATTAATTACTATAATAATAGCTAGTAGCTGAGCTAGCCAGCAGGTCTGACCTGCAGTAAAGCTATATTAAAGTATTATTTTAATAACTTAGATAAGCTATTTACTTTAGCTATTACTCTGTAGATAGATTATAGTAGAGTAATACTAATAAGACTTAAGTTAATAAAATAGGCCTTGCCAGAACTAAGATATAAAATATTAGTCCTAATTACTAATAAAATAATATAGAAGCCCCTAATCATGAGCTTGGAAGTAATCTATAATAGCTTTATCCTATTCTATAGTGGTCTAGATAGATTTACCAGGAATAAGACTAGTTTATTTAAAGAATTCATTAATAGTAATAAGTAATTAGTTAAATATATTAACTAGTTTAGCTAGTTTCCTATTAGATATAAATCTATTTAGTAGGAGGTTTGTAATAAAGTCTATTATAATTATATTAAACAGGATTAGCGCGGGTAATATCAGCTAAAAACTATTATAGGGAAAGTAATTTTAATAGTAATTTTCAAGGCATGCAGGGTATTTTATAATATATTCTTTTAGTAGTCTTCTCCCCTGGTATACTATAATACCTTTTATAATATTAAGATACTATTCAAGGCCTTAGTACCTATAGTTATTATAAAGTATAGCAAAGAGTTTAGTATATATATAATAGGGTAGGTAAAGCCATAGTTTATTAATTAATATAGGTTTACTATTAGTAGTAACTACTTTACTTTTCTATATATATAGAAGCCTATCCTTATAGGAGTATGGCAAGTTTATCCTGTTTATATTACTAATAATAGCCTTGATAATTATAGTAGTACAGGAGTCCTTAGTATATTCTGCTTAGATCTTAGATTTAAATTTATTAGAAAATTATACTAAAGTTAGATTTAATATATTTAGCTTAGCTACTACTAGGTATATAGCTAGGTATGCTACTAGAAGTTTATCTAGGTCAAGGGTAGATAAATTAATAGTTCTGCCTCGCCTAGGTAAATAGGATAGTATATCTAGAATAATATTTATTTAACCTGGCTTGTAATAAATAGATAGATAGAACTACTAAATAAACTAGCTAGCTTGAACTAGCCAGAGGTTTAGATATTTAACTATAATAGTATTAAATAAACTCTGCTTTGCTATACTAACTATAGATACATGGTTAGTATAAATTACTACCTGTTTTATTAATTTAACTAGATAACGAATCTTCCGGAATATCTAAACTAAACATGATATTTCTAGCTTGGTAAGCTAGTAAGTATACTTAGTTTTAGTTAAGGTTTGGCTCAGGAATATAATAGGTTAAACACGGGTCTAAGAAAATAGTATAGCTAGGTTTTTATATATTTATTCAGGGTTAGCATGATAGATAATAATACTATAGCTATTAATAGAAATATCGAGATTAATATAGGTAATACAGGATAGATTAAAATAAACTAGGAACCACAGGTTTTAGAATTTAGACTATAAATTATTAAATATTACCTGTTTCTTATTATCAGGGTTTAAGAAATAAGTAGCCTTAGTAAATTCCTTGTACTCGACCCCTTGATAGGGTATACCCTTGAGTAACTAGGTTTTCCTATTCTATAGAGGTTTAACACGCTCAGTATACTTGCTAATTTTATAATAGAACTAGCTTGTAAGGCTAATATAATACTCTAGCTCCTTTAATATACAGGGAAACTCTAATACTAGGATAGCCTTAAGTTTCTTAGCTAGAGTAGTTAAACCAAGAATATTAATATATTACCTTAATAGCTTCACGGAGGGGAATCCAATAAATACTTTAAATAGGGATAGCTTAATATTTAGGTTTTCTAATTATTTCAGGATTATTAATAAATACTAGAGATACTTATCTAAGTTATTTAATAAAATAATAATAATATTATTAATATAGGCTTGATAGAAGTTTCAAAACTTTCCTAGTATAAGGTCTATCATGTACTATATATAAAGAATAAAATTTATATAGCCTATAATAATTATATTAAATACTTCTTAACTATAATAACTAATAATTACTAGTCTATTCTTATAGTCCCTCCTTACTAGCTACTGATAGAAGAACTTGGCCATGTTAATAATAGTAATATAGGTATATCCTTGAACCAAGTCTAGGATATCTTGTTAGGTTAGTATAGGGTAATAGTCAGGTTTAACTTCTTTATTTATACCTTATAAATTAATAATAACTTAATACTTGTCTTCTATTTAATATGTCTTGAGGTTAAATATATATTTATAAATAATAAATACTAGGTACCCTGAAGGAGTATAACTAATTACTAGTTTAAGCTTACTAGTAGCACGCAAGGGATTAAATATAATATTAATAAACTCCTGGTCTGACTTTATAGCTCTATAAATATAAGACTTTAGAATTCTATTTTCTTATTTATTATATAATAGTACTTCTATCTATTAACTTTCTAGAATCTTAATAATACTAATATTATAATTATCTTAGGCCTAGATATTAAATCTATTTAATAGCTTATTATACCAAGTAGTAACTTCAGGATTACTATTATAGTAGACTATTATACTAATACTTAAGGTAATAGCCTTGTTTAATAAAACTTGCTGTTTATCCAAGAGGTTAGATAGTTCTATATAAACTTTAGGTTTAGGACCTTGCTCGAGGTTAGAAGAATTTTTACTAGAAACTAAATTTTTAATTCTTAAATTATTAAAATTAGTAGTAAAGACTTCGAAGCTCTGTTCAATATATTAATAATAAGCATGAGGATACCCTTGTTTCAAGGAAGAACAGGCTTTATTAAGGCTAGCCTAGCTAGTAGTATAATTATCCTGTAAGGTAGGCTTTATAAAATAAGCTAGCTTAGCAGCTTTAATATTTACCTGATAGGCAAAGACATAATTTATATTAAAGAGTAAACCAAGGCAAGCATGACAAGTAATAATAACAAGAGTAGAATTTTTATTTACTACTTTAATAAGAATTTATAATTAACTAGATATATATATATTATAATACTATTTTATTAATCAGATTTAATAAATAATTAATCTAATAGCTTGAATAGTAAATCATGGTCCTCAGGAAATATTCCTTTAACCTTTATTAGAATTTAAGCTCTTAAATAGGGTAGTAGAATATAGTGCTTTAAAGTATAGACAGGCTGGTTTTTAACACGCTCGGGTTTTACTTAGTACTAAATAGGGACTTCAGGCTATTATACAAGGATACTAAAATAGTTAAATTACTAGTATTAATAATAATACCCTTGTATTATATAGTTTTTATTCTAATTAATAAATTTATATTAATTCCTTCAGCAAGATATACTATAATAAGAATTTTAGTATACTAGGATTTGGTAGTACTAGAGTTTATTAAAGTAAAAAAATAAAGGTTAAATATTATAGTAATATTACTAGAATACTTCAAGCCTAAACTATTAATAGTAATAACTTAATTAGCTTTTTGGATATTAACTCCTAAGATTTAATATAGGAACTCTGTATTTCTAACAGACCAGGAATACCTAGTATCCAGGTATATTTTATTATACTAAATAGTAGTATTCATGCTAGCTATAGCTATTGCATAATACTAGGTATAAAGTAGATTGATAGTAAGTCCTGCTAGGTAATTAGATTTAATAACTCGGGCCTTATTAAGCTAGACCGCAGGCATAATATTAATATAAAAGCTAGTTTTAATATAGGTTTACTTAGCTATAGTAATATCTGTAGAACATGTGTAAGTAGAGTATAAGTATTCATGGAGTTTATTATTTAAATTAAATATAGAACTATAGTTTAAGCAAGTTATAGATCTAGATAGTTACTCTAGCCTAGTTAAAGTTAATACTTCTTTAGCTTTATCTATCTCAGGTATAATAATAGAGAATACTTCAGAATATTTATTATTTAGGGTATCTTTATAGAACTAGGCCTCTTGCTTATTAAATTAGGGTTTGCTAGATAACTTAATATTACTATTAGACTAATTATAAAAGCCTTCAGATATAGGTTTATAAAACTATAGATTTATATTAAAAGTATTTAATTAAGCAGGGTTACTAATTATATTTATTTAGTAGTTTAAGGCTGGAGGTTCAACAGGAAGCTTATTTAATAGATTACTATTTAATAAAATTATACTAGCTATAAAAATATATAAGGTTAACCCTGATTACTATTTTAATTATTCTAGTTCTAGGGTTATTAATTAATTAAATTAAGCTAATTTTTAAAATTTCTGGTATTACTATTATAATTCTGAGGGTTATTTATAAAGGGCCTATCATGTAGAACCCCTTGATTTCTAGGATAATTACTTTAGGGTTAGTTTAGCAAGTAATACCTGTAGTCTTAGTTTATTAGATACTAGTTAGCTTGCTATAGTCTATAGCCTTAGGGGTAGTTTAGCCAGAAATTATTCTACTAGTAGAATAGTTAATTTAGTTAATAGGGCCTGGGATAGGTATTAGCTTGTTATTATTAACTATCTCTAGGGTTCTAATAGCCCTGGTTAGGACTATTACAGGGACTAGTATTACTAGTATTAAGGGAACTAGAGTTTCAGGAAGAATTACTTTTATAATTATTAAATTTAGATATAAGGTTCTGCTAGAGGTACTACTTTCTTTTAAGTTATTCCAGGAACTATCCTATAGTAGTTTCAGGTATAGGTTCTAGTATATCCTATTATAAATAGGGATCTAAGCTATTCCAAATTATACTTATTTAATTAAATAAAGATAAGATTTCTATAGCTTTATAATATTATATAACCTCTTTAGTAAATACCTGAGGGGTCTATTATACTTGAATATTAGTATAGGAAAATAATAGATAACTAAGCTTTTAGAAAGTAATCTAAGGGTTTAGCTTAAAATACTTTACAAGGAAAGGAAGCTACCCTTTATTTATTTTATTATACTAAAGAGTAATCTTCTCTAGGTCTATAAGCTAACTAGTAAACTAGTTTAATATTATACCACGGAGATATACTTAAATATTTAATTTAACTATTTTTTCCCCTTTATAGAGCATGATATCCTTGATATAGTTAATAAATATATTAATATCCTTGTAGTATATAGTATTATTTATTTACTTTAGTATAATATTATTGGTTATATTAAGCTAGAAGTAACCAATTTTATCGGTCTTCTAGGAGCCCGTATATCTATTAATTAGAACTAAGGTATTAGTTAGCAGAGCTGTCTTATAATTAGTCTTATCATGAGCTTTATTTCAGGGAGTACTTGTTCGGCAATAGACTTCTTGTTTAGCAGAAGGAGTAGGAGTAAGATACTAACTAGTAATCTAATTCTCCAAGATCTATATCTAATTATTTATTATAGCTTGATTAGTCTATATTATATTCTAAGTTTACTAAATTAAATACTAAGTCTGCTAAAGTATTCTTATAAGGTTAAATAATATAGGTTCACCTGGGTTATCAGGTACTTGTTTAGAATACTAAAGATAAGATAATAAATTAGTATTAAAAGGTCTAGCCTGGGCCCCAGTATTACTAGCCTAAGAAAAGGGTTTATTAAAGGGGCTGCTAAAGCAGAATTTATCTTGGTAAAATAATATATCAGGAATACTCGTGGATTGCTAGTAATTAGGTATTTAGATCAAGTAACTAGTTTAGTTACCAAGAATTTAATAGTAAAAGAGCTATTCAGAGAATTTAATAATTTCTAAGCTAAATAGATTTAACCTAGATTCTGAAATAGAATTAGAATTTAAGGAAGAGGTAAACAAGCTAGACATAGTCTATTATTACTTTTAAGGTTAAATAATAGTAATAGGGTGATTTGAGAATTACTTTACTAGAATAATTATAAATAGGCTATCAAGTAGATTACTAGATAAAGATACTAAAGGTAGGGTAGAAAGAATATTAATATTAGATTAAGGTATAGGCTAATTATTGCTAATTATAGCATGATTCTTAATAGCTATTAAATCTAGGCGTGTAGTATAGTCAGGTAACTAGTTAAGGCTTTTATCTTTATCTATAATAATAGATAAAGCATGTAATAACACGCGGGATTATGCTATACCTAGTAGCTTAACAGGATCTACTAAATTAGTATCAGGAAGGGGATTCTTGCCTAGTTAATTAAGGAAGTTATAGTTCTTGTTAATCCCTTGGCTCTTACACAATTAGTAGAATTCAAGAATTATATAATTAATTATAGATCTGTTAATATCCTAATTAATAGGATAGCCAAGATTCTTTACTGAACAGGGTAGGGATCAAGTTATAGATAGATATTTAAGCAGGTATATAGTTTGACCTTTAAACTAGCTAATATAGGAACTAGGGGAGTTCTTGCAATAAAAAGATAGCTAATATACTAGCTTGGCTAAATAAAGTCCAGGCCAAGTAACTGCAAATATCGGTATCTGCTAGAACTAATAAAGAAGGATATAGTAGGTAAATATCTTGATAAATATAGAAGGATTAGAGGGAGGAGCCTTCAAGACTATAGCTATATAAATAAAATATTCTAGTAGCCTTTAGGACTGCGGCTGTGTTAGATAGAAGTATTAATAAACTGCAGATTAATAAAGTAGGGAAATCCAAAGAGATAGCGGAGAGACTTGATAGATAGAGATCTAGCAAAATAGAGAGGAGATTTAGTAAAGTAGAGATATAGGCTAGTATAAAGCAGCGCTAAACAGGGTAATAGTAATAATTAGAGACCTAGATTATTAGTAGTGTAGGAATAGAGAATTAGTAAATTAGCAAATTAGGATAGATTAGAGCGATTAAAGCAATTTAGAATATTAAATAGATAGATAATTTTATAGAGAACCGGATAAACCGGACATGCTACTATTTGTAAGCTAGTTTTATCATGATCATGAAGTTATTCCCTCTTCCTAAGCTAAAGCTGTCGAACGGCGGGTAGAAGAACTGGATGATTACTAAGGTATGACATAAGCCCGTACGTGACGACCACGAACCACGGTGACGGCCACAGCTAGCTAATATTAATACTTAATAAATTAATAATTAAAAAACTAGCCTGGTATACCTAATAATATTATAATTAAGTAGTAATATAGGTTAATATACTATAAAGATATAAATATATTTATTAATGGGATTAAAGATATTATTACCTATAGTAGAGAACCCTAGTAAAAGTAAATATATAAGTATACCTTTACAGGGTTAGGGTTATATTATATTAGTTTATTTCTTAGTTAATAAAGCTTAAAAATTACTCTTTAAATTATTATTATAGAGCAAGGCTAGCTTATATATTTATCGAAAAGGTTTAAGGCTAATCCTCAGGTTACTTTATAGAAATTATATACTCTTAATTATATCTACTTTAATATTAAGAATAGTAAAATACCTTAATTATTTTACAAGGATATTATTTATTATTACTAAACTACAAGTATTATTAACTTATATAATTAGATTTTAATAACCAAGGATTACCTAGATCCTTATAATATAATTTTTTTTAAATTAATACTAGATACCTTATTAGCCTAGTTCCTCGAGATCCTAGGAATATGTTTAGTAAAACATCTTTACTAAATATAACCATGAAAACAAGGTATATAATAATAATAATAATAATAATAGACCCAAGAACTCTAATTATTTTATTTCTAAAAATAGATAAAGCCCTGCTAAACCCCTTATATAATAGTAGCTTATTAATATATATTACCCTAGTCTAACCTTATACCCTATAATATACTATTTCTAGTAGCTACACAGTTAACCTATATAATAAAACTAGTATAAGAATCAAGGTTATCTATTACTTTATAACTGCCTGAACCAGGCCTCTAGTAATAATAAGGTTTTATATAATTAGTCTAATATAAACTTTCTAAACTTATTAAATAGATCCTTGTAACTTACTAGCTAGAATTAAAATAATAGCTATTAAAATTACTAGCTATAGAATGAATTAAATTTCTAGTTAAATAACTCTATATGTATTACTAAACTAGTTCTAATAATATTAAAACCTTAAATAACTCCATAGCCCTTCAGGTTATACCTATCCTTAATTTTAGTATATTGAACCCTTTATTTATCAGGCTATTCTACTACCTATTATTTTATTAAATAATTATTTAATAAACTTTATATTTTATAGCTAGGCTATATTATCAAATCCTGAACTATTATTAACTAGTTTTAATTAAAGAGTTTAATCTTGATTCTAACCCTAATATCAATAGTTATCTTGCTAATATTATAATAATATTATTATTACCTTCCTTAGATAAACCTATAACTTTATATTCCACTTGTTATACCAAGTTTAGCTTGAATAATTAATTATATTAATATATACCTTCATTTTACCCTAAAAAAGCTCCAAGCTATTAGTTATACCTACTATTAAAATAGTTAAAGTAAAGATTATTAAATCTAACTACCAGTATTTAACTAATACTATACTTCTATAAACTTAATAAAATACTATTACTAAAGCTAGCCTTAATACTACTAAGGAATATTATAATATTTACCTTAATATTAAATATTTTTAGTTGGATAGTGATTTAATATTCCTCTACTATATTCTAAATATTACTATATACCTTGCGAAGTAGCCTGCTATTATTAGTAGTTTTAAATTAAAGTATTTATTAAACTGATATATTATATTCAACCTATTTTTCCTGATAAAAGGAAAAAGTAGCAGGCCTGTTTTTACTAGAATCCTAATTATAATATACTTTATTAATAATACTTCTGCTAAGCTCCTTGTTAGTATAAAAATAATATAACAAGAAAGGATTAAGATTCTTTATAAATGATCTAGAATATAAATTAGTTAGGCCTTTGCTAAAGCTAATATTATTGAAATATAGACTTATTAATTACAAGACTGGCAATAAAGCAAGGTTCTAATTATTATACTATATTTATACCAAGTAGTTATTCTTATAAGCTTTTAATACTTCTACTACTAAGTTACTAATCCCGCGTTCTATAGATCTTACTAATTTACTTAATAAACAAGATATTTTATCTAAAAAAACTATATTCTTACTAAATATGGTAATACTCTATCATAGGGATAAAAATTCCGAGACTATATAAGCTTATACTAATATTATTTAATAATATAATATTTAGGCTAATTCTAATAGCTTGAATATTATTACTATAAATATACCTAAAGAGTAGTAGCTAGAAATACCTATAAAGCTAGGATAAGAATAATAACTTCCCTAACCTTAGATTTACTATATCAGTCCTAAAGATTAAAAAGTTATTAATAATACCTTTAACCCTTTAGTCTATTTAAAGAAAATATAATATACTATTATATATACCCTTACTAGATTCCCTATCTTTATTATCTAGTAAGTAGTCTATAATCCCTGAATAAAAGAAACTAAGCGAAAAAGCTATATTATTATTAACCTTCGTGGAGTAAATAAAGAGTTAGAACCTGACTACTACCTGATATTAACTTAGTAGAATATTATTAATCTTATTAAAGGCGATTACTATACTTCAGTAATTCATACTGCGATGTTCTTTTATTAATAGCTAATTTAATAAAATTACCAAAAGCACCTTAACTATAATTAGCTATTATCGACAAGAAGTCTTCCAGGTAATAATAGTAGGATTTATTAACTTAGTCCTATCTATTTAGTAGTAAATAGACTTATTATTATTATACAGCTTTAAAGTATTTTCTAAGGCCTATATTAATAATATTATAATTATTTTAATAGCCCTATTAGAGTATTTCAAGTACTTATCCCTCGTTTTTATATAATTATATAAAATAAATATAAAACTTAAACTAATAAAAATATTTTTTAGGTTCCTGTCTATCTAGTTACTAGGATAGTATAATGATATTTTAAATATTATAATACTTATTAAAAAACTAGAAGTAATCCTTACTCTTAAATTCCCTGAAACCCTAAAAAACCTAGAATATTATATTAGTTTAGCTAGCTAGTTTTATTACTATATAAAATATTTTATTACTTAAATTAATCCTTATAATAATAAAAAATAAAGCTTTTTAAAAAAAGCTCTGAAGAAAGGCTAAGCTTATTAAAACTTTATAAAAGTTATACTATTAAATAATTCTATACTAGCTAATCTTGCTATATTTAATAATTTACAGAAATAATTTAAATAACCTTAGTTCTTTATTATAAATTAGAGTTTTACTTTTACCTAGACCTTAATATTTTAAAGCTAGGCTATAATATTATAGTATGTTATCTAAGATCTAACTTTAAGTATAAAGATTTTATTATATTACTTTTATAGACAAATATCAAAGCTAATTCTCTTCCTTAGTTATAGCCTTATAAAAGCTAAGTAATTATGCTAGCCTACTTAATTAAAGGTATCCTGCTTAATATAGGTATTTTAAGAGGTTTAATATATAATTAAGTCTATAAAAAATATTATTATATATACTAATTATACTTTAATTATTAGAATATCAAAGTAATTCTTAATAAATATAATTACCCTTGGGAACCTAAACCTAAAATTGATTTATAAGTTAATATATTTAATAATTCTAATTATTGATTTTTAATAAGCCTAGCTAAGTAAATATAGTCCTAGATATATTATTATAGCTCTTATAAACTAGTAATTCAGCTACTAAAAGGACTCTTAATCTTGATAATTTAATAATAAATACTATCTATCTATTACAAGCAGGTCTTCGAAGAGATGTATTGGTTATATTTTAGTCATATGGCTCGGACTCTATTTGTTCGACGAATAACTTCTTAGTTGAATCAATAACTAACTTCCTCTTTAGAATCAGTAAATCGCCTACAGCATGTAATAAATAGTAGTATATGCTTGGCTTATTTAGATATTGCTAAATAATATTATTTATCAACTTTTATTTATTACAGCAAGCTTACTTTATTAAAGCTATAATCCCTAGCTATTATAATATACCTATAAAATATTAATCTAGCCCCTTTAATTACTAGCTTGCTATTTTTACAGGTCCTCTATCTAATTAACTAACCCTGCTAGAACAGGTTATTCTATTCTACTATACTTTACTAATAGCCCTGCTCTTCCTTTTAGCTAATTATTACTATATCAAGAGCTTATATTTATTAAAGCTTATTCTTGTCTTTTTTTACTTTTACTAGCCCTAGTAATTTAGGTATAACTACTACTAATTAATATTATAAATCTTAAGACACTAGTTTAATATAAGTCTTTTAGCTCCTCAAATAAAACTATATTATTTCCAAGACCTTATAGCAAGGCCAAGAGGTAATAAATAATTAATTAACTAAAATAAAAAAATAACAAGTTTTAGGATAAAACCCTAATCTTGGTTAATATATTTAACTATAGCTCTTTTATTTAAAATACCTTTATTCTACTAGATTAGCTTTTATAAAATCAAGCCCTGGTAAATCACCTCAGGGTTAAATACTTTACTAGCTATATTATAATTAATTTTATTTCTCTAGTCCTTTTAGTAACCTACCTGGCCTGCCTGGTAATAAACCTCTTAGTAATAATAATTTTTTAGTAATTTTTTAATATACCTGGTCCTCTTAGACCCCCTAGACCTTTATTTAATAATTTAAACTTCTATAACTATAATTATAGATACTAAGGTTAAAATAGGTTTAATAGTAATTAAAAAACTAAAGAAATAGGATATTTCTAGCTAAATATAGCTAATAATATTATAGTAAAATAAATAGGAAATATAATCTACTACAAGGATATTAATATATTTATAGACCGCATGCGCGATATTATTATAATAAAAAATAAAATAATATTTAAATTAATTGTTCAAGCCTGTGTTTATAGATTAGCCCTTGATTAGTTTATTACCTAGCTTAATAAATTATAGAAATAACCTTCCATGATAATATAAAAAAAATAATTAGTTTTAATCCTTAATTAAATATTTTAAGCTAAACATGCAAGTTACCTTTCAAAAATTAAGTACCTTGTTTTATAACTATAAGGATATTGAAGTTAGAAAGACCCTGCAAAGTTTTATAAGAAATAATCTATTATTACTATATAGCTAATATTAATTAGCTTTTTGTCAGCTTGGAAATATGCCTGTTTAAGACCAACTAGGTAGTCATGACCCCTTTTTGGCTCAGCGGTATATTTTCCGATACTTTTTAATTAAATAATAATAATCTTTAACTAGGTTTAACTTTTTAGTATAATATCCTTATACCTAATAAAGGAATAATAATAGCTTCCTTTATTAAAAAGCTAGAGTAATATTAATGTATATAGTAAAATATTTCTATATAATATAATAATAAGGAAACTATAAAATCTAGTCTTAATCTTAAAAATTCTAGTCCTAAGAATAGCTACTAATGTAGTACTTTTGCTAACTATTATTTTAATATACCTTATATTTAGCCTATTTACTAGTAAAATAATTACCCTAGGTATTATTAAATTCCCTTGTAATAAGTTTATTATCTTATTAATTAAACTTATTCTATTCTCTAAACTTATAATTCTAGTTAAATACCCTATTAAATTACTAAAATTTAAATTAATAATTATATTATAGGAATAGTAACTGGAGTTCTAATAAAAAATAAATAGATTAGTTAGCAAGATCAAGAACTATAGTAATTATAAAAATTATAATAACTAGTAACCTTGGAACAGGCCCCGCGCTTATATTACTAAAGTATTAATTAATAAATACAAATAGAATTAGGATACTCTATTTTTTTTTTAATATTAAATTTACCTTAGCTATATATTATATATCTATACTAGTTTCCTTAATAAATTTCCTGGTTCCTACTTACTATTTTTAGGCTCCCGTGCTAATATTACGTGTATTGATGAAACTAGTTAAATACAACCAAGCTTTTATAACTAAATATAAAAACAAGTTATTTAATAATAAATATAGCTTTACTATTAATACTTGATTTAAGTTAAACCTATTCCTATTATTACTACTTATAAACTTTATAACTCTAGATTTCTTTCTTAAAATATGTTATACAAGTATTTACCTAGCTACTTAAGGTGGTTGCAGATGACGAGGCCTCGTTTTTTTGGTCGCGCACCACGTTTTTGCTTATTAATGGTCTTGGCAGTCAGGTGATGTACGCTTTACCCTTTATGACTCTGTAATATCTTTCAAGCTGCAGCATCTATTTCAGTATTAATACATATATAACAGCTCTGCTTAAGTTGTTACTAAGTACTTTATAGATGATTATGAGATGATATAGAGCTAATACTAGATTCCAAATGCTTATTAGTTATTTCTAAAGTATTCATTAACTGTGGTACGCAGGCCTCTGAAGAGTTGTATTAGTCATATCTTAATCATACGGCTCGGGCTTCTACTTGTTCGACGGTGTCACGCAGTGTGCACAGTTCGCTATATCGGTCATCCCTGATGACTCAGTTCTTAGTCAGCATTAGGTAGTTAACGTAATTCCCGGGTGACCCG
>NW_027396728.1:0-25050 GCF_047715775.1 Aspergillus undulatus | reverse complement strand
AAAAAAAAAAAAAAAAGAGGGGGGGGGGGGGGGGGGGGGGGGGGTTATTGCAACGTAGAGCAACATACCTCCAACCAGATCTTTGATAGCTTTGTTCAAGGGGATATCTGACAGAGCCTTTTTCAGCTTCTGAGCCACTAGCGTTCTTACCACATCCAAAGCCGAGACAGGAGCATCCTCTACTGGCGCGGCTGGCCCAGAGCTAGGTGCTGGAGCAGCAGGGGCGGGGCCCGCAGCCACAGGGGCTGTCGGAGCTGCAGATGTTGCCGGTGCGCCCGCAGCTTCGGGTGTAGCCTCAGGCTCTTCTTCCACAGGATCGACGTCGTAATAGATCTCTTTGGCATCCTTGTTGTAACAGAGTATTTGGCGCTGCACGGAAGTGGCAGCATCATACGCTTCATATTTAGAAGCTAGCGTCCTTCTCGCCATTCCGCCCAAAGTATCCGCGGGTCCGATTTCCACAATGCGTTCCGTTCGTTTCTCTGCAAGCACGACATCTTGTGTCTCGATCCATCTTACTGGAGACGCAAACTGGTAGGCCAGAAGCTCTACCAGCAAGGTGTGAGCTAGCTCTTGTTCAATTTCGGGTCGCATTTTCTAAAGGAGATATCGACCGCACTATTCCGAGGAATTGACGCTTTATGATTGAGATCTTATTAGAAGTAGTAATAGCGGAATATCGGCCTTTATCTATGAGAACTGTTAGTAAAACAACAAATTCGAGCGCGAGCGGCGCGTTGGACTAGCTGCGCAGAACAAGCGCAAAATCAACTGCTTCAGGAACAGACATGGCACACTCACAATGCACTCGAGGAGATTCTGAATATCTCACAACATGGAAACGGCAATTGTGAGGGGGGGTTTCGGAGATGCGGGCGGGATGTGATATAAGAATCGTCCAAGAAGATGCAGTGAATTAAAGATGAAATAGCGTACAAGTTGAACAGGAATGAAAAAATAAAAAAAAAGGTTGATGGTGTGTGAATTGAAGGAAGAAAGTGCAAGAGAAGAGTACGCAGAGGGAGGACAACGGCCAAATGGGGATCAGAAGCTGTTGCAATAACAACTGCCTGGCAAGCTTTTGATGAGTGTTGTTGGGGCGAGAGCGTCCTCAGATTATAATTTCGATGGCTCGGGTCCGGGAAATTCGAGACTAGAGGTGACTCGGGCCAGCTGGGCTTGACTCGGTGGATGGTTGAGAGTTGTAATTTTTCCTGCTTGTTCCTTAGCTGTTTCCTTAGCTGCCATCCGAATGCGGCTAGCTGTGTATTCTCAATACACTGAAGAACCTTTGGCCCTCGCACTGGCAGGCTCGCAGTCTCAGCCGGAGTGGAATTGTTCAGCTCAACTTGCGCAGCAGATCTCCGGTCGAATGGAGGGCCTATTCCACTAATCTGATGGTGATGTCCCATCTGGGAGGGGCCTGAGCTGGGGAATTAACTTTGCCGTTTCGACCTGCGCGACCTCGGGAGCATTCTCCTACCAGTGCTCAGATACAGTGAAGATTTACATGCCTCTTTATATCACCATTGATTTTCTATTCAAAAAAGTCCTGAGAGACGGGTGATTCAATCCAACCTTCTTCCTTCTATTCAGCTGTGTCTACAATTCATAGTACTAAGTCCTTAGATGAAGTATATAGTGTACTGTCACGGCATTACCATCAAACGGTCCAGCCCAACCGTTTTCTCGCCTTTGGGGCAGATCCACGATCCACCATACCCAATTAAGAGATTTCTTGTTCAACCAGTGCAAACCCACGGGATTTCTGCTCCGTCTGACTGGTTCAACATTACAAAACTTTATATGGACGGCCAGGCACTTGCAGCTGCTCGGCACGTCTTGGTCGGTTCCCCGATATTTTTTTTCCTCTGCTGGGAGTCAGCTTCGAAGTCGTGTCTCCAAAGCCCCGGGCCTTCTTCTATCTCTTCCTTCCTCGTGCCCGTTTTTCACTCTTCTGCTTAGACCTTTCTTCTTTGTATTTTCGTTGGATCTTTCCCCCGCTCCCTACAGAACGACCTCTTCAGTCCGAATAATTACTCTTAATAATAGGTATTGTTTCTTGTTCGTTACTTTTGAGTCTACCCCGCCACTTGTTTCGATGCCACATTGTCTGGCAATAATGACACTCCAATCGTGATAATTGCCATGTGCTAACAGAAGGTAGCTTCTTTTAGTTTGCCCGTTTCTGGTTGGATCTGAATTGCCGCAACAACAAAAGCACAGTCTCAAACACAAAACGGCAAGATGTATGGAACATCGACGGGTCCTCAGACCGGCATCAATACACCTCGCTCGTCGCAGTCATTGAGGCCCCTTAACTTAGCCCATGGATCGCTTGAATTCTCCTTTCTTGTGCCAACATCTCTTCACTTCCACGCCTCGCAGCTGAAAGACACCTTTACGGCGTCACTCCCAGAGCCTACAGACGAACTTGCCCAGGACGATGAACCTTCTTCGGTAGCAGAGCTCGTGGCTCGCTACATCGGCCATGTAGCTAACGAGGTCGAGGAGGGTGAGGATGGCGCACACGGCACGAACCAGGACGTGCTCAAAATAGTCCTCAACGAATTCGAGCGTGCTTTTATGCGCGGAAACGATGTCCATGCTGTCGCCGCCACTCTTCCTGGAATAACAGCCAAGAAAGTTCTGGTTGTTGAGACTTACTATGCTGGGCGAGCAGCTGCCGGCAGGCCGACCAAGCCCTACGATTCTGCGCTCTTCAGGGCCGCTTCGGATGACAAGGCGAGTCTTTACTCCGTCTTTGGAGGGCAAGGGAACATTGAGGAATACTTTGATGAATTGAGAGAAGTTTACAATACCTATTCATCCTTTGTGGATGACCTCATATCCTCATCAGCGGAGCTCCTGCAGTCTCTTTCTCGTGAGCCAGATGCCAGCAAACTTTATCCGAAAGGCCTCAATGTCATGCAATGGCTCCAAGAGCCGGACACTCAGCCAGACGTTGACTATCTCGTATCTGCGCCGGTGAGTTTACCGTTGATTGGATTAGTCCAATTGGCACATTTCGCGGTCACCTGCAAAGTACTTGGTAAGGAGCCAGGTGAAATTCTCGAGCGGTTCAGCGGAACCACAGGTCATTCCCAGGGCATCGTTACCGCTGCTGCCATTGCTTCAGCGACTACCTGGGAGAGCTTCCAGAAGGCAGCCGCAAACGCGTTGACCATGCTCTTTTGGATCGGTCTGCGTAGTCAGCAAGCTTACCCTCGAACATCCATCGCTCCATCCGTGCTACAGGATTCAGTTGAGAATGGTGAAGGGACTCCAACACCTATGCTCTCAATTCGTGACCTGCCGAGAGCTGCCGTCCAAGAGCACATCGACATGACCAACCAGCATCTTCCGGAGGATCGCCACATCTCGATTTCACTAGTCAACAGCGCGCGCAATTTTGTCGTTACTGGCCCCCCGCTTTCACTCTACGGTCTCAACCTTCGTCTACGAAAGGTCAAATCACCCACAGGTCTGGATCAAAATCGAGTACCGTTCACCCAGCGCAAAGTACGCTTCGTCAACCGATTCCTTCCAATCACGGCTCCTTTCCATAGCCAATATCTATACTCGGCCTTTGACCGTATCATGGAGGACCTGGAGGAGATGGAGATTGCGCCGAAATCGCTCTCAATTCCAGTTTATGGCACCAAGACTGGAGAAGATCTGAGAGAGATTAGTGATGCAAATGTTGTTCCTGCGCTGGTCCGAATGATTACCCATGATACCGTCAACTGGGAGCAGGCAACTGGGTTCCCAGGAGCTACCCACATCATTGACTTTGGCCCCGGAGGCATCTCAGGTCTCGGTGTCCTCACAAATCGCAATAAGGACGGCACGGGTGTTCGTGTGATACTCGCGGGAGCTATGGATGGTACCAACGCCGAAGTTGGCTATAAGCCGGAGCTCTTCGACCGTGATGAACATTCAGTCAATTACGCCATTGACTGGGTGAAGGAATATGGTCCTCGCCTGATGAAGAATGCTACTGGACAAACTTTCGTTGACACGAAGATGAGCCGACTTTTGGGTATCCCGCCGATTATGGTGGCTGGAATGACCCCGACCACCGTTCCATGGGACTTTGTTGCTGCAACGATGAATGCGGGTTACCATATCGAACTTGCTGGTGGTGGCTACTATAACGCCAAAACCATGACAGAGGCCATCACCAAAATCGAGAAAGCAATCCCTCCAGGCCGCGGAATCACTGTCAACCTGATTTACGTGAACCCACGTGCTATGGGTTGGCAGATTCCACTCATTGGCAAGCTCAGGGCCGATGGCGTGCCGATTGAAGGTCTCACAATTGGTGCCGGTGTCCCCTCTATCGAGGTGGCCAATGAGTACATCGAAACTCTTGGTATCAAGCACATCGCCTTCAAGCCAGGCTCCGTGGATGCCATTCAGCAGGTCATCAACATCGCGAAGGCGAACCCCAAGTTCCCTGTTATTCTGCAGTGGACTGGCGGCCGCGGCGGTGGACACCACTCTTTCGAGGACTTCCATCAGCCAATTTTGCAGATGTATAGCCGTATCAGACGATATGAAAATATCATTCTCGTTGCCGGTAGCGGCTTTGGTGGTTCAGAAGATACTTATCCTTATCTTTCCGGCAACTGGTCATCCCGCTTTGGTTACCCCCCGATGCCATTCGATGGATGTCTGTTTGGTAGCCGTATGATGATCGCCAACGAAGCACACACCTCCAAGAACGCCAAGCAGGCGATTGCGGACGCTCCTGGTCTTGACGACCAGGACTGGGAGAACACTTATAAAGGCGCGGCTGGAGGAGTAGTCACTGTTCTCTCGGAGATGGGAGAACCAATCCACAAGTTGGCTACTCGCGGTGTGTTGTTCTGGCACGAAATGGACCAGAAGATCTTCAAATTGGACAAGGCGAAGCGTGTGCCGGAGCTCAAAAAGCAGAGGAACTACATCATCAAGAAGCTCAACGATGACTTCCAGAAGGTTTGGTTTGGCCGCAACTCCGCTGGCGAAACGGTTGACTTGGAAGACATGACGTACGCAGAAGTTGTGCACCGGATGGTCGACCTCATGTACGTCAAGCACGAAAGCAGATGGATAGACGACTCCCTGAAGAAGCTGACGGGCGACTTCATTCGTCGGGTCGAGGAACGTTTTACCACTGTTGAAGGGCGCACATCACTCCTTCAGAACTACTCAGAACTCAACGTTCCTTATCCCGCTGTCGACAATATCCTTGCCGCTTATCCCGAGGCGGCGGCCCAGCTCATCAACGCCCAAGATGTTCAGCACTTTCTTCTACTTTGCCAACGTCGTGGGCAGAAACCCGTCCCATTTGTTCCTTCCTTGGATGAGAATTTCGAATACTGGTTCAAGAAGGACTCGCTCTGGCAGAGCGAGGATTTGGAGGCAGTCGTAGGCCAAGATGTCGAAAGGACCTGTATTCTGCAAGGTCCGATGGCCGCCAAGTTTTCGACCGTCATTGACGAACCTGTCGGCGACATTCTCAACTCTGTTCATCAAGGACACATCGACAGTCTTGTCAAGGATGTGTACCATGGCGATGAGAAGACCATTCCGGTCACTGAATACTTTGGGGGACGATTGATTGAGGCTCAGGAAGAAACTGAAATCGACGGCCTCACGATTGCTGAAGATACAAACAAAATCAGCTACCGGTTGTCCTCCTCTGCGGCGGATCTTCCTGAGCCCAATCGCTGGTGCCGTCTTCTGGCAGGTCGTTCATATTCGTGGAGACACGCTCTGTTTTCGGCAGATGTCTTCGTGCAGGGTCACCGCTTCCAGACAAACCCTATGAAACGAATCATCTCGCCGACCCCGGGGATGTACGTGGAGATTATATACCCCGATGATCCTACCAAGACCGCAATCAGCGTTCGGGAGCCCTACCAATCAGGTAAACTCGTCAAGACAGTAGATATCAAGTTCAATGAGAAGAGTCAAATCAGTCTTACACTGTATGAGGGACGGACCGCTGAGAATGGTGTGGTTCCTCTGACTTTCCTATTCACTTACCATCCTGATGCTGGGTATGCGCCGATCAGAGAGGTTATGGACAGCCGCAACGATCGCATCAAAGAGTTCTACTACCGTATCTGGTTTGGAAACAAGGATGTGCCGTTCGAGACGCCAACGACGGCGACTTTCAGCGGAGGCCGTGAAACCATCACGTCGCAGGCTGTGGCTGATTTTGTGCATGCCGTGGGTAACACCGGAGAGGCTTTCGTCGAACGTCCCGGTAAAGAAGTTTTTGCTCCCATGGACTTCGCTATTGTGGCCGGATGGAAGGCCATTACCAAGCCAATCTTCCCTCGCGCCATCGATGGTGACTTGTTGAAACTTGTGCATCTGTCCAATGGGTTCAAGATGGTCCCGGGTGCTCAGCCGCTCAAGGTCGGTGATGTCCTAGACACCGCTGCGCAAATCAACTCAATCATCAACGAAGATTCCGGAAAGATTGTTGAAGTCTGCGGTACAATCAAGAGGGATGGCAAACCTATCATGCATGTTACCAGTCAGTTCCTGTACCGTGGAGTCTACACGGACTTTGAGAACACCTTCCAGCGCAAGGATGAAGTCCCAATGCAGGTTCATCTTGCGTCCAGCCGGGACGTAGCCATTCTGCGATCCAAAGAGTGGTTCCGTCTTGATATGGATGATGTGGAGCTATTGGGTCAAACCCTGACGTTCCGTCTTCAGAGTCTCATCCGGTTCAAGAACAAGAGTGTTTTCAGCCAAGTCCAGACAATGGGCCAGGTTCTTCTCGAGCTTCCTACCAAAGAAGTCATCCAAGTCGCATCTGTCGACTATGAAGCCGGTACTTCTCATGGCAACCCGGTGATTGACTATCTTCAGCGGAACGGAACCTCTATTGAGCAGCCTGTCTACTTCGAGAACCCTATTCCCCTCAGCGGAAAAACGCCATTGGTCCTCCGTGCTCCCGCGTCAAACGAAACCTATGCTAGGGTGTCCGGTGACTACAACCCCATCCATGTCTCAAGAGTGTTCTCTAGCTACGCAAACCTGCCCGGTACCATTACTCATGGAATGTACACAAGCGCTGCTGTCCGAAGTCTTGTTGAAACCTGGGCCGCCGAAAACAACATCGGCCGTGTCCGGGGCTTCCACGTGTCCCTTGTTGACATGGTCCTTCCCAACGACCTGATTACTGTTAGACTGCAACATGTCGGTATGATTGCCGGTCGTAAGATTATAAAGGTTGAGGCCAGCAACAAGGAGACGGAGGACAAGGTTCTCTTAGGTGAAGCTGAGGTTGAGCAACCGGTCACCGCCTATGTTTTCACTGGTCAAGGATCCCAGGAGCAAGGAATGGGTATGGAGCTATATGGTACCAGCCTCGTTGCCAAGGAAGTCTGGGACCGGGCAGACCGTCATTTCATTGAGAACTACGGTTTGTCAATCATTGACATTGTCAAGAATAATCCGAAGGAGCTCACTGTCTACTTTGGTGGACCGCGTGGCAAAGCCATCCGTCAGAACTACATGTCCATGACTTTTGAGACGGTCAACGCTGACGGATCTATCAAGTCCGAGAAAATTTTCAAGGAAATAGATGAGAACACAGCGTCTTACACATACCGCTCTCCGACGGGCCTCCTCTCCGCAACGCAGTTCACGCAGCCGGCTTTGACCCTGATGGAGAAAGCAAGTTTCGAGGACATGCGTTCGAAGGGTCTTGTCCAGAGAGACAGCAGCTTTGCCGGTCATTCCCTGGGAGAATACTCAGCTCTGGCTGCTCTTGCTGATGTTATGCCCATTGAAAGCCTGGTTTCAGTTGTCTTCTATCGCGGCTTAACGATGCAGGTTGCTGTGGAGCGAGACGAACAAGGTCGCTCCAACTACTCCATGTGCGCTGTAAACCCCAGCCGGATCTCTAAGACTTTCAATGAGCAAGCCCTTCAGTATGTTGTTGGAAACATCTCCGAGCAAACTGGCTGGCTATTGGAAATTGTCAATTACAATGTCGCCAACATGCAATATGTCGCGGCTGGTGATGTAAGTTTCCATTTCTTTTACTCTGTTCCTCCGGAAGTTTATATCATTCTAACATTCTATAGCTTCGTGCGCTTGACTGTCTTACGAACTTGCTCAACTACCTTAAGGCGCAGAACATCGACATCCCGGCTCTCATGCAGAGCATGTCTCTGGAAGATGTTAAGGCTCATCTTGTCAACATCATCCACGAGTGTGTGAAGCAAACGGAGGCGAAGCCCAAGCCGATCAGTCTCGAGCGTGGGTTCGCTACCATCCCTCTCAAGGGAATTGATGTGCCCTTCCACAGTACCTTCCTTCGCTCCGGTGTGAAGCCATTCCGATCCTTCTTGCTCAAGAAGATCAACAAGACCACCATTGATCCAAGCAAACTCATTGGGAAATACATTCCCAATGTGACAGCCCGGCCTTTCGAAATCACCAAGGGATATTTCGAAGATGTTTATCGGCTAACGAATTCTCCCAGAATTGCCCATATCTTGGCGAACTGGGACAAATATGAAGAGGGGAACGAGGACACATCTCGTACCTGAGTACCGGCATGGCTTAAATAGAAAACTCGTCTGATTCATGTATCTGTCTGTTTCTAATATGCTCAGTTTTTGGCGCCGGGACTTAGTTGTGGTTGTTCATTGTCTTATAGGCCCGTATGTTTTGTTCGTTGTTCAAGGTAGCATTTATGGTCGAAGCGATATCTATAGAGTTGAATGTATTCAACGGCATGCATGATTCTTCATTTTTACCTACTGTAGTCGCATGACGATCTAGTGGACGTCTTGATTTACTGCACGCCTATACCAAATGGATCTCAAGTAGGCGTCCGAGATACCGCAAAGCACTAGTTCCTATGGACTAGTTAACAACTTCAAGTCACCAATATTACGCGCAGCATAACAGAATTCAATCCACTACAACGCGCAGCAGCAGCAGGATGTATACGGACAAATACTTCTACAATTCGAAACTTCACTCAAACTTCTAGGATAGATCGATCGCAAATGGCTTAACTGTTTGTTCCGAATCTTCGAGCAGGTAGACGTATTGGCCATTATTCCAAATCTATAACACCAACGTGCAATCAACCAACCTTGGGACGCAGAATTAGGTTTCTCTCCACGGACCCGGTCTCAGCAGGCGGTCCTCTTTCCCGTAAACGCCAACGTCTCTGACTATTGCAATAAACTTTCTATGGTTCTCTTTTGAATTGCCGATCCGAGGCCGGAATATCTTGAGTAGGTCAGTACTTAGGATACCGCTTGGAGGAATCGCAGCACGAATTTCAGTAGGGCTAGGAAAGCCTTGGGCAGTAGATGTAGACGGTCCAGGGGTCGAGACGCAAGTCTGGCCTGTTACAGCAGAACCTAAGACGTTAACTCCTTGCCCTGCGCGGTAAAATAGAGTATAAGGATTTTCGGGGGCGAGCAACATGCCTCTTAAGGATTCCGGGCTGCTAGCCCGACTTCCAGCGAGTTGCCTACCGGCCACAGAGGCTGGACTACCGGCTCTCGACCTTTGTGGCGTCTCTCCCTGGGAGGTCATTGAAGGTGGATTGAGTTTCAGCTTCTTGGACTTTCCCGTCTCGCTTATATCGCCACCAGACCCCACGGCGCCGTCAACGTCACTCGCAGAACCTCCAGCAGGGGGAATATTTCGCACGCGCTTCTTGTTAGCCTAAAGATGGTAAGTAGCTGAGCATTCTTGGAGTTGGGAATAATGCAAACCGTCATAGAGGATGCAACAGGCGACATAGAGCGAGAACCCGGCTGAGTTGGAGTCTGCGAGGACGGAAACTTATTTTTGCCCTTCTTACGAGACGTGTCTGTGCCACTCGCGTCTGATACATTAGGAGATCCGAAGCGCTTCCGCGACGCACCAACTGTGAGCTTCTTAGACGGATCAGCGGTTTTTGGGCGACCTGATGGAGTAGTGTTGCCTTTTGATGAAGTCGCAGAATCCTTCTTGTTCTGTTCTTCTTCGGTCTTGCGCTCTTCTTTATTGTTCTCTTCATCAGTCTCGTCTGAACTCTGCAAGACCAGGATTAGACAGAGCTTTTCATATTGTTGCGGAAAACAATGGTCGTCATACCTCCTCGTCTGTGTAAGGATTGACATCGGAGCCACTGCTGTAGTCAAAATTCTTCTCCCTTTTCTGGAGAGCTTTCCGGACTTTCTTTCCAAGTACCCGCCGAGCTTCTCTTTCCTTCTTTTCTCTTAATTCCTCTTCTTCGTACTCTTTTTCATCTTTTAAGTCGAAAACATTTGCTTTGAGTTGGTCCTGTTTTATTCGTTTCTCTGCCGCTTTCGCGTCTTCATCCTCGTTGAATAAATCATCGTGCTCTTCATCATCCGCAAATCGGTCTTCTTCGAAGTCCATGTCGTCTGCCTCTAGGCCTTCAACAGCTGGAGTACCTTGTTTCCCTGCGTAAACTTTCCTTTGCTTTGCGTAGCTCGCTAGCTTTTTTCGCTGATCATCATCTTGTTGCTTTTCCATAAACCACCTAGGGTCTTTGGTCTTCCTGGACAAGAACTTCTCCACCTCTTCAATGGTCAACGTCTTGAATGGATTTTTGGCATTGAACCTGTACCATTTCTCCACAGGTATCATCATCATCTTTCCCGTGCTCTCGAGGATGAACACAGCGTGTGTCTCTGACAACGCAGCTTCATAATTTCCAACCCAAATATTCTTGCTATCAAAATCCTCGAAGTGCCAAGGCAATGCCTCCTCATATTTGATCCGGGTTCTGGCGATCTCTTCTGGTGTCATGTCTGTTCTAGAAACCTGCTGTGTTTTTTGCTTGGGCACGTTTGTCCGCTTTGGAGCAGATCCGATGCTCGGTGCTATCTGAGAAAGATTGTCCGCTCGTTCTTTTTCGCGCGCCAGTTTCCTAGCTTCCATCTCTTCACGCTCAGTATCATCGACCTGGTTGCTTGCTTCGGATGATAGCCTTTTCCCAGACTGCCCTTTATCCGCATTCAGCTCGTGTAACCGTGTCCGAGGATCTCGGCGTTGAAGCCTGATCGGCCTAGTGAATTGGGCTTCATCGCGAGGATCTATAGCCCTTTTCGAAGCAAATCTTGCGATATGATGCTTTAATCCCTCCCTGATGGCTCGCTTTGTGGTCACAAGAGGATAGTCAACATAAGTCTGTGAGAGGAGTGGGCCACTGAATCCATTCGCAGCATAGGCACTCTTCGCTGGGGGGGCTTTCGACTTTTCAGTATGCGCAATAGAAGGTGCCGGTCGAGTGGGCACGGATCTGATCGCTTGTGCATTTCCTGTAGAGACTTTCGCCGCAGTCTTCTTTTTTGGACGGACGAGCGGATCAGCAACTTTGGGTCTTCGGAGACGCATAGGTGGAGCGCCAGATGACCCCATTGGAGTGGTACCGGTCGTGGGAGTTGTCGTCATGATGGCTGCTCTGAATATGTCCCCAAGATGCGGGAGCGAACGTGTTCAAGGAGACCCTGGTCTCTGAGGTTGATCTTGATCTATTAAAAGATATTTGAGGTGACTTTAGATCAGTTCAGGGAGTATGGGTGAATTTGCTGTCCCTAGGAATCTGGATGATCAGATGTGAATTAATGAAAATGAACAAGGCGCAGGTGCCCAGGTGGTAGGCCTCCCATTCCGTGATCGGCTAGCAGCTATGTCAGTGCTGATGTAAGCTACGAAGTGGCCAGTCAGGAATCGTAGACTGAGTACGTACTGTGGAGACTGCTCCGCCCCTTCTGTTTTGGGAAGCGGTATAGACATCAATTCTATTAACCTACTAGATAGCCTCTCTATTATTATTCTGATTATCAAGTTAGCTTATAATATCTGTTATTAATTATTAATAGGAACTAGATTATTACTTTACTTTGATATAATTACTAGGATCCTAAACAAGATTCTCTAACCTTATTAATTAATTACTTATTGTCGGAAGGTGGACTTGTTATAAGATATATATCTGAATTAATAATTCCTTAATACGGATAGTATCATAGTATCAGATATAGACTTGATATAAGAAATATATATCTAAATTAACTATTCCTTAATAGGGATGGTGTAAGGGGACGTAAATAGATGGATCTTCCTATCTAAACGTGCCGTATGTACAAGAAGGAATCGCTGAAGGAGAGAACAGATCAAGAGGTACAGAACAGAAGAACAGAAGATAGAGGGGCAGGAACCACGTGACTATAGCCGCGTAAGCTACGCGGTGCATGTTATGGGATCAACCCATAACAGATGGTGTCTGTTACACGCAGGCCTCTGAAGAGATGTATTGGTCATATTTTAGTTATATGGCTTGGACTCCTACTTGTTCGACGGATGACTTATTAGTTGAATTAACAACTTCCTCTTCAGAATCAATGAACCGCCTACGGCATGTAATAGTGTCTACACGCTATCAGCGTGGATCATCAAATCTGAGGAGGAAGTTATTGTATTCAATTAAGAGTGGTCTTCGAATGAGTAAAGTCCGTAGAATAACATAACTAAGAGCTAACTAATATACTTCCTTGTAGACCTGCGTGCAATAGGTGCTGTAAACAAAAGAAAAGATATCATCCTTGATAAAGGAAACAGGTTAAAGGATGATAGTAACAGGAATAATAGCTTTGTTAAACCTTGTTAATAATATAATAAAAGAAACTAGTTTATCCTTCCTTATCTATACTAATATTATCTCTTCCTTCCTCGAATACCTTGATAGTGTAAGGGGGCAATATGTAGCGAATTGGGACCCGACAGGCCTATATGAAAGTGGATAAGTTGATGCTATTCAGAGACCGCCGGCGGCGGGAGCTAACTACCTAATGCTGACTAAGAACTGAGTCATCAGGGATGACCGATATAGCGAACTGTGCACAGCTGCGTGACACAATATGTTTGTGCTAAACTATACCGCGCCGTATGTACATGAAGGGTTCGTTGAAGGAGGAAAAGATAGGTAGTCATGCTTGTGTGGAAGAAGTAGGAGATAAGCGAGCGTGGGTCTTTGTACAAGGTCACATGATAACCGAGTAATAACTAAAGAGGTACCTTGTACAAGGAACCTATAATAGATAGCTTGTTAAATATATAATTTGATTTCATGAGATAGATATAGTTCTATCTTAAAGGGGTTAGACCTAAAGAAAAAGCAGGATTACTAATTAAAATATAAATAATCACGGGTAATATACCTTGATAATAATAATACCTTGATATCAGGCCATGCGTGTAATAAATAGGGACTAAGATAAGATATTAATATCTTTATTAAGGTAAAAAATAGAATATTTAAAATAAAATAAGGCAAGGTAATATTAAGGTTATAATAAATATATATTTAATTATTTTTATTTTCCTTATTAAATAGATATACTTTATTATATTCCTTTATTAATTCTTTAGATCTAGCTAGATTATTAATATAAACTTATTTATTATTATTAGTTAAGTATCTATACTAATAAACCAGGTACTCAAGAATAGGTTTTCAGGTTTAATTATAGTATTAAGTATAATAATTAAAAAGCTAGTTAACCTCTTATCTATTATTTTTATTAGAATAGTATTTATTAATAATATATTTAAAGTTAATATAGTTATATTAATAAAAGTTAGAATTATTTAATAAAGCAGGTTCTAGTTAAATAATTAAGATAATTAGATAAATTTACTATATAAAGAGTAGTTTACCTAGTTAGTATACTAAATAACTAATTCTCTTAATAACAGGAAAGGGTCTAGTATATTACTTCAAGAATTTAAAAGAGAAGCCAGGCAGAATTATTAAATAATAGCTATAATATAAATATAAATAAACTTAGTTATAAATATTAAATTTAACTAATTTATACTTATAGTTATAAATAATCTTTATTTATATTATAGAATATTTTAATACTTTATCTATATTAAACTATATAATAAAATCTTATTTAAATATAAAAATATGTCTTAATATATCCTAAGGTATATAGAGGTTAATTTTAAATAATAATTTATATAATATTTCTTGTATAGTTATACTCTTTAATCTATTAATTATTAATATAATAGATAATATCTGAGCTAACCAGGTAATACCTTGTATAATTATATATTAAAATATAATTTTTGCTATTATAATTATATATTTGATTTGCCTGTTAGATTAAGGATAAAATACTATAATAAAATATTATTTATAATATAAGGTATAAAATATTCCTTGCTAAAATTTAAATATAAATTTTTAATTTTAATCTAATATAAATCTTCTGGGTAAACCTTAGTTATATAATATTATATATTAAGCTAGGGTAAAATCTTATTATTTAGTAATTTAAGTATTTTTCCCTGGTATTAAACTTACTTATTTTATAAATTTATTAATAATAACAAGTAATATATCAAAAGTATTAATATTAAAATTATTTAATAAGGAATAATTAATTATATTATTTATAAGGTTAAAGTAGTTCTTCAGGAGAGTTAATACAAAATCTATAAAAATAAAATTAAATAATATAAGGTAAGGTATAATTAGCTAAAGCTAGTTATATAATTAATAATAATATATTTAGTTTTCTAAATATATTAGATACTTCAGGATATATTTATATAATAAATATTAAATATAATATAATAAGATATCCTTTATATATTTAAAGTATTTATTAATACCTTAGTAATTAGAGTTATCATGAATTATTTTAAAAAACTTATATATAAAACAAGGTAAGTATAGCCAGGGATCTAAAATAAGGTTTATTTTACTAGTATTTAAATAAATAATAGCTTTATAACACGTGAGGTAGAGTAAACTATTTTATAAAATATAAAATAAATTAATATTAGGATTATTCTAAAGAATTTATAGGATTATAAAAATATAATAATTTTTAGAATATTTAAATTAAATATATTTCTTAAATTTATTTAAAAATTTAATACTTGAGATAATACCTTGGTTATTTATAAAAATAATTATAGTATAAGCTTATAATTTATCAAGATTAAATATAGAGAGGTTAACTATTCTACCCTTGCAGGGTAAATATAATAAAATATCAGGAATAATATTATCCTTATCTAGTTTATAATAAAAATTAATATAGAATTATTAAATAAATTAACTTACTTTAACCAGGTATAGGTTTATTTTCTTGAAAATAATAATATTAAATAAAATCTATTTAATAATATTATAAGTTAATAAATAATTAGTATAGATAATAATACTATTCTTAGCTATTTTAATAAGATAATAAATCTTTTATAATAATTAAATTAAATATAAGATTTCTATTTTAATTAGCTAGTAGGCTTTCTCTAATTTAGTTAGAAAGTAATTTAGAAATATAATAGATTATATTTATATTTAAAATAATAATATAGAATAGTCTTTATAACTCTAGTTATTAGATATATCCAGGTAATAAATAATAATATTATAACCTAGGATTAATATATCAAGGTTAATATAGAGTATATATTTAGGATTAAAGTATATAAAGAAATTTAGTTTTTAAAATTTAGACTAGATATTATTAAATAAAATAATTTTTTCTAGGATAAGCTTAATTAAATAAATAATTTTTATATAATCTTTATAAGTTTATCCCTTAAATAGGGTACTTTTTAATAATATAGTCTTATAATCTTAAAAAGGCTAAACCTATTTAGTATAGTTCTTAATTTTTAAATAAAACTAGCTAGTTAAACTAGTATAGTACTCAAGATCTTTAAGTATTTCAGGGAAGTAGAATACAAGGATAACCTTAAATTTTTTAATAAATATAATTAAACCTAGTAAGTTAATTTTTTAGCCTAGTAACTAGACTAATAGAAATCCTAGGAAAGTTTTTAATAATTTAATTTTAATATTAAAGTCTTAGAGCTTTAACAAAATTATAGCTAGATATTTAAAATAATTATTTAATATATAAAATATAATAATTATATTATTAATATAAATATAATAAAAGGATCTAAAATTATATAAATAAATATTTATCTAGTATTATATAAAAAGGACTAAATTAATAAACCTTATAATTATTATATTAAAGACTTCCTGTCTTCTATAATTAATTATAATAAGCTAATTTTAATAATTATATTAAATTAGTTATTAATAAAAGAACTTAGCTATATTAATAATAAAGATATAGCTATAATTATAAATAAATATTATTATTTTTTACTATATAAATATAGGATAATAATCAGGGATTATCTCCTTATTTATTTTATATAAATTAATAATAATATATTTTTTATTAACTATTTTTTACTATTTTAGGTCAAAAACCAGGTAATAAATTATAAAAATAAGAAAATTAATAAAAATATAATTAATTATTATTTTAAACTTTCTAGTATTAACAAGAGGGTCTAAGGTCTTGTTAATTAAGGTTTAACCTTACTTAAATTAATAATAAATATAGGGTTACAAGATATATTATTCCTAGCTTTCCTTAAGGAGTATCTTTATCTATTATTCTTTAAGAATATTAATAATACCTATATTTAATTTATTAGCCTAGATATTAAAGGATTTAATAATATCTTAATATTAGTTAATAATATTATAATTACTTCTATAATAAATAATAATATTATTAGATAATATAATAACCTTATCTAATAAGATATTATACTTAGATAATAATTCTAATAATTTAATATATTTAGAGCTTTCTATCTATTTCTTAGTTAATTTTTTAATAATATAATAGGCCTGCTCTATTTAGTATTTAATATATTAATAATATAATTTTAGAGGGCTTTTATCAAGGCTTTATTAAAATATAAGAATATTTTTATAAGCAAGTATAATAATATTAATTCTTATATAATAAATAATAATATAATTTAAATCTAATAATATACCTAAACAGGTATATCTAGTAATAATAATATTATTAGATATTTTATTAATAGCTTGAATAAATAATAGCTCGCTATTAACAAGGTATATATAAATAGTAATCTTGCTATTAAGTTAGTTAAACAAGGTAATTAAGGATAATTTAAAAATAAAATTTAATTTATTTAATAAAAATTTCCTTACCTTGACCAGAATATAGCCTATAAAATAAGCAGGTAGAAGATAAGATTATTATATATAAATTAATATTTTAATAATTTAATAGGGTTTAGTCTAATAGTAAATAAAAAAGGTTAAATTTTAATATAATTAAATAATACTAATTTCTCTACTATAATTAAAAATAATTTTATAGTAATTTAGTATCTCTATACCAAGTAATAGCTTAGTATTAATCTTATTAATAATATAAATTATAACTATAAGCCTTGCGAAGGTTAATTAAATAGTATTATTAATAATTATAGGAAAATAAACTAGGAATATAATATAAATATTAAAATTATATATTAAACTAATACCTTTAATATAAATTAAATAAGCTACTTTATTAATTATTACCCCAGGGATTAACCAAAAGAAACTAGTATTATTAATTAACTAAGAATATCTTATATTAAGGTAGATTTCTTTATAAGATTTAGTTATATTTAACCTAATTATAATAGTAGTACTTTTCCAAGTATATAATAATAATATATCAAGTTATTAAATTCTCAGGTTTAACAATATAAGCTTCTGATAATAGGGTAATAGATAAAACTTAATATATAATAATATTAATATTAATCTTGCTGGGGCATAAAGTTCTCAGGTATTTATATAATAAATTATTTAATATAAAACTCACGTTATAGTTTAAATAAATAATAATAATCTCAATAATATTATTAATAATATTCCTAGTATTATTTACTATTAAAAAAGGCTCTATATCTTGATATTTAGTCTTGAAAGCCTTAAAATAGCTATAGAACATGTTTTCTTGCTCCTTAATATTACTAAAGTCTTGATCTTTAATTATACCCTTGATAGGAGGTTTACTAGTATAGTAAGTATTAATAATATTAGTATTATAATACTTAGTAAAGGGCTTAATAGGCTAAATATTTAGGTTAAATAATATTTTAATAGATAGCTTTATACTAAAGCTAAGCTTAAGATTAAAACTATTTAGTAATAAAAGCTTTAGTATCAGGCCTCTAGTTCTAATATTATTAATTATCCTAGGTATACCTACTCACAGGGGGCTTATTATATAAAAACCTTAAAGAAATATTTATATTTAAGTTTAATTATATTGGAAATTACTTATAAAGTTATTATAACTATTATAGCCTGAAAAGTCTCTGATACCTATACTAGGCTTAGTTTAGTAAATAAGGCAGTAGTTAGTAATATAGTAAATATATTAGGCTATAGGGAGGCCTGGAGTAACTATATAGCTAATAACTAGGATAATTAACTTATTATTAATAACTATTATTTTAAGGACCTTGGTAGCAATTCTAGTTTAAATTTATAGGTTTAGGATTATTATTACTAGTACTAGAAAGGGTAAAATAGGTATTTTACTAATTATTAAATTTTATAGAGATATTTTACTAAAGATATTACTATCCTTTAAGATTTTCAAGGAACTAAGCTATTATAATATTAGTAATTAATTTAGGGATATTATATTAAAAGTATAAATTAAGTTAATTCTAGATTATATTTATTAGTTAAAGGAGCTAGTAATCTTAGTAGTATAATAATAATATATAATATCTTTAGTAAATATCTAGGGAGATTTGCTATTCTAAATATCTTTATAAATATAGAATAAACAGGTAAGTTTCTACAGGGTTATTTATAGGCTAGATTTAAAATATTTAAGAAAGAATTTAAGCTAGTTTTTTTGATTTTAGTAAGTTAAAAAGTAATATAATATAATATAAATAAATTTAGATATTAGCTTGGACTATATTTTTTCCTTTATAATTAATAATATTATATATCTAATTAATAAAGATATTTATGTCCTTATAATATATAGTATTATTAATCTATTTTATAGTAATATTATTTAATATATCAGGCTAGAAATATCTAATCTCTTCTATTTTTTATATTCTAGTATAATTATTATTATTAATAATAGGAAAGGGAATAGCTATAGTCTATAGAGTATTACCAGGATCCGAAGGATTAGGACTAGTATAGTAACAAGAGTAAGAATAATAATCCAGGTATTACTTAAATAAAATAGGTTAGGAAGATTACTAGCTTAAATATTATTTAATAATTTATAAACAAGTATTTATTATAGCTTGGTTATTATTTATTAAAGCTTGTATTTATTATAATATTTATATTAGATTAGCTATAGTAGGCTATACCTTATTATATAATTTATAAGTAAGGAATTTTAAGTTTTAAGTATTATTTAAAAGGCTACTATAGTTAAAACTAGTAGTATTATTTTTTAATATAGTATAATAATATCAGGTTTAATATTATTAATTTAATTAAGATTATAAACTAGGAGGTAAGATAAGTTAATATCTTATAATATAAAATAGTTTATTCTAGTTATTATTAATAAATAGCTTGCTGAGGCTAAGCTTGGAACTAGAGCTTAGTTTTAATTTAAATTAGATATTAAAAGTATTAAATAATTATTAAGAGAATAAAAATTTTTTTTTAGAAGGCTTATAGTTAATTTAAATAGTAAACTAACTTATAGGTTAAATAATAGGTAGATTAATTAATAACAAGTTAATTAATAATAAGATAGGTATTACTAGTATAGCTAGTATAGCTAGTAATATATAGCATGGAGATATAGCCCGAGGGGTTAGGGTAATATCTTAAGGTTTATTATATAATTTACTAGCTTCACGGGATATATTTACACGTGATTCTTATAACTTAGGATATATTTTATATATTTTAATATATTTAACTAGCTTATGAGGTTACTTACCGCGAGATATTAATACTACTAAAGTAAAACAGGAATATAAAATATAATTAAGTAGTTTAACAAGGTCCTTAATATTATAATTAATATAGTTATTACTAATCTAGTCAAGATACTTGCTAGTCTTATTAATTTAATAAGTACTAACTAGCTATAGGAATTCCTTAGCAGCTAGGTATAGAACTAAATATTTAAGATTTTAATTAATAGGAAATTAATAATATTTAATTAAAGCAGGCTAGGGAGATATAATAGTAAAGTATTCAAAGAAATTAATTATATAAGTATTAAATTTACTAGTGTATAAGTTACTAGAGAATTAATATATAGAAAGTTAATATACTAGCTCTTCTAAATATAGTAGGGAGCGAGGATATTTTAATATTAGTAGGGCAAGGTTAAGGGGTTTAATAAATAAAGCTACTATAGCTTAGAAAGCCTGAGATAATAATACAGGAGTAATAGAACAAGGTTAGCAAGTATATTTAAACTTGTATAATAATAAATAAAGCAAGAACTTGATAAATAAAGTAATTCAGAAGTTAAAGATAATAAAATTTAATAGGAACTAGATAAACTAGATATATTATTATTATTAAATATAGGGTTTGATTTCATGAGATAGATATTATTTTTCTATCTCGAAAGGGACAGACCTATAGAAGAAGCAGGATCGCTGACTAAGATATAAGTAATCACTAGTAACGCACCTTGATGGCGACAACACCTCAATATCAGGTCATGCGTGCAACAGTAGGCTATATATGTGTAGTTAATATAACCTTGTTCTGCCCTTCTGCCATACGCCTATCGATCTTTCTTCTTGTTCAACAGGCTGAGTCATGTTTTAGTCAGCCACATCGGTTCTTCTAGCCGTCACGGCTTCGAGCTAGCTTTCATCAACAACGACTTCATGACACATCAGTGAACCGCTTCCTACACCTTCCTCCCCTGTGCATGCATATTTCATAACATATATTAAATATAATTATACTTTATAGAGTAATAAAAAAGCCCGTGTTTCT
Source organism: Aspergillus undulatus (assembly GCF_047715775.1). Taxonomy (NCBI): domain Eukaryota; kingdom Fungi; phylum Ascomycota; class Eurotiomycetes; order Eurotiales; family Aspergillaceae; genus Aspergillus; species Aspergillus undulatus. The sequence continues at coordinate 4,169 of NW_027396728.1, read as the reverse complement.
TATTCTGCTTAATAATTTAATCCTAGTATACTTTATTATATATTTTAACAAGGTCTTCAAAGCCCGAGCTAATAGTATAAACCTACTTATCTTTATTGTCACGCAGTGTGCACAGTTCGCTATATCGGTCATCCCTGATGACTCAGTTCTTAGTCAGCATTAGGTAGTTAGCTCCCGCCGCCGGCGGTCTGAATAATATCAACTTATCTACTTCTATACTTCACTATAGGCCTGTCAGGTCCTAATTCACTATAATAGTAGTATATTTACCTTTTTTTCTAATGTAGGAATTACCTGGGATCTCCAGTTCTCCCTTTTAAAGCCTTATAGTTAGGAGTTCTATTATATCTATATTAATACCTCTGTTAATCCTCTAAGTGTCCTCGATCCTCCAAGCCTTTAAATCCTAATTATATAAATACTATTATCTCTGTTAAACACGAGTTTTTCCCTAAACCAGTTTAATACTATATATAGAACTAATATTACTACATGGATTATATAACTCTATATTAAACCGTGTTAAAATCACTATTAAGTTAGACTACTATCTTAACGCCTACCAAACTCTCTATATACTAAACCTATTTAATAAAAGTAGGCAGTACCTGAGACCCTGAACTACAGGGATTATACTTTTTAAATTTAATTAATCTATACTTTCCTCTATAGCTCTACAAATACTAATATCTATAATATTATCTAATTATACTATACACCTTGCTCCTATAATTAAAAATAATATAATAACTTCTATCCCTATCATGTTCCTAGATACTATATTTAACCTAGTAGCTTGTATATATAATTTTTATATTACCTCAGGCCATGGATTTACTAACAAGGTTAATATAAATAAAAAATAATATATTAAAAGAATATTAGCTATAAGGCTAATAATAGATCTAATAGACCCTTACTATAAGTACCTAGACCCCTGGATCTATAGTAGTTAAATATTTACTAGTACTTGTTATTAACTGTATAATACTATACACTAGTATCTATTATTTATTAATAATTATATATAACCTGATATGGCTTCAGCTTCTAAACCAGATAACACAAGATTATTAGATAATCTGCTCTTAGGTCTAATTATAGATTTAAAACTAGTAAGAAAACTAATCCTATATATTAAATAATATATCTAGCTAATTATAGCTACTTTAATATTTATAATACTAACTTAGTATACAGGTCTAGTATAAAACATGGATATTAATTCTATCTCAAGATTTAAAAGTCTATATTAAGGCCTTGGATTACCTGATAAACCTAAACTAGATAAAATTAAATCTATATACCCTGATTTTTTTGCAGGATATTAAAATATAATTAATTTAATTTCTTTATCAAGTAAAGCTTCTAATATTACTAAAATAATAGGCTCTAGTATTACTGGTCAGACTGGCCCTGATACTTAGTAAAGCTTTAGATTTTCTGCTATATAAATATAAATATTAATAACTATTATTTAGCAAGTATTAAATATAAATATAATAATTAATAGCCCCTAGAATATACCTGCCACCACTGCTAGTAATAAAACAGGCCCTACCAAGATAACTACTAAGTTAATATACTAGTACCTGGCTAATATTAGCTTCTTCTACCCTAATATACTAATTAACTAGGGTTATAGTAATAAAGTTAACCAGGATAATAAATAATATTTTAAGGATATTTATATATTTATAAACTACCTCTAAGCTATAATTAAAATAAGAGGAATAACCCTAGTTACCTAGAACCTAGAAATATACCTGCGTGAAGAAACTATATATTAGTATAATACTAAACTAGATTAAGTATAGCAAAGGGGTTTAATAACTTTAGTTATTATTAATAATTAATATATATAACTCAAAAAATATTTCAAGATACCTGCTAGCCAAGCTTGGTAAAGAATAAACTAAACCAGGTATACTATTATTAATATACTAAATAAAAAACCCTTATCTTTATATATATCAAGTATAATATTATATACTAAATAATATAGAAAATTTAATTAAGATTACCTGCTTGTCTTATATACCTGGTTAAACCTTGATATTAAACTTAAATACATGATTAATAAGCCTGTTAAAGGTACTATAATTATATAGTTTATAGAGATACTTAATTATAAGTAAACTAATTAATTTTATTAATTTAGTATCTAAAGATTACTTAAATAATTTATAACTATAGCTACTAGTTTCTCTTACCTAAGATATTAAACCTATAACTATAGTAACTATAGTAATAATTACCCTCTGAACCCTTCCCTATAGAACTTATAAGGTAACTAGTTAGACCCTTTCCCTGTTCTACCTCCCTAGTATAGATAGATTAGTTTACTATAACCTTATAAAATATAGCCCTAGTAATATATAGAGCCTTATACTAATAATAATTATTAAAATCCTCTTTAAATATAAAATTAATAATATATTTAACCTTTCTGGCCTGTACCTCTTATACAAGGCCACAGAAGAGGACATGTATATTAAAATTAAAATAATAATTATAGGTATAGCTACTTAGCATGTTAAATTAGTCTATTATATTATTCTAACTAGAATAATAATAGATTCTATAATAATAATTATTACTAGCCATGTTATTAATACTAACAGAGGTCCTACTATACTAATAAGGAATATAAAGAAATACCTTATAAATATTATAATAAAAACCTAGGTCTAGCTAAATAAACTAAATATAAAGTATATCTAGTAAAGAAAAAAGCTAATTAACAAGAGAATATTAATAAGCCTGACCTTAATAGAATCTAATATAATTACTATATAGCTATATTTAATTTAAATAATATACTTTATATATATTTTTTTTAATATAATAATCTTATAAATATATTTTACTTAGAACCTAATACTCCTATAATTATATCTATTATTTAAATATTAGGTTTAACCCTTTCCTATTCCCCTGGCCTTAGCTTCCGTGACTAAAAATATATTATTATATAAGTATACCTTGAACCTAAAGGCTCCCTATACTTTATTTATATTAATTTAGGTTTAACTTTATCTCTAATTAATAGAATATTTTTATAGAAAAATCTACCTATACTTCAGGTCTAGTAATATACAAGCCCTATTTTTTTATAAAAAATAGGAATTAATTAAATAATAAAGTTTATTTTATTATTACTTTACTTTAGCAGATATTAATCTACTATAGCTAGCTAGTATAATATTACTATAAAGCTTATAGTTAAAGCCTATATTACTAAAATATTAAAAGTAAACCTCTTACTTGGTATAAATATACTCAAACCAGAATATTATATAATTAACCTGGATAAATAATAATTAATTATTAAAATATATAAAAATATTATTATATTACTAATATTAATATTTACCTAAACTATAAACTAGCACAGGTAATATTTACTAAAAAATATACTATTATTTTACTACTAATAACTATATATATTCTGATTTAGTACTAAAATATACTTGCTAATAACCAAGACTACTACTTTAAGCCTATATAACAAGAATATATTATATTATACATGTATATAGTGGACAAAGTATTTACCTATATAATAATAACTAATAATACAGAATTACTAGCTATTATTAAATACTATACTTATCTTAGAAATCTATTAGAATTTAAAACCTCTAAAGTTTATTAGCTTGATATTAGCCCTGGAATACTAGTTACTAAATCTAATATAGTTAGTCTAGCTAAACTATTGCCTAGAGTCTATAATACTATTATATTATTATAAGCTAATCTAAACATGCAGATAAAACTATAATCAGGTATTATAGTCTATAGTAATATTAATATAATATAATACTATAAAGCTTTAACACGGAAATATAATAATATTTAACTTAATAAAGACCTTGTTAATATACCTAAATCTAACTATATATATATAAAGTTTAAGCCTGGATAGTATAAATACTTTAAAAAATATATAACAAAGGTTTATCTGCTTGCTCCCCGTGACTAAAAGCATATAGATATAGTATATAATAAGCTATATATATAAAGGAAAATAAAATAGACCTCAGGTTTTACCTTAATTAAATAGCTAATATTTATAGTAAGGAAGCCTGATAAAGTTAATAAATACTTAAGTAGACTAGTCTAGGATATTTATAACCTTAATAAATAGGTAATTAAGGATATATACC
>NW_027396727.1:0-26098 GCF_047715775.1 Aspergillus undulatus | reverse complement strand
TTTTTTTTTTTTTTTTTTTTTTTTTTTTTTTTTTTTTTTTTTTGGTTGCTTGCTTGCTTGCGGTGAGGTGAGTGAAGATTTGGTTGGCTTGTTCCTGAAGAGAACCTGAAGTGCAAAGAATATGGTGAGGGGAAGACGGTTATCTGCGGAGAAGAAGGGGTTCAGCCGTAACCGTTGTTATGCAATGATAAGCTGGTTGGAGCTAGAATTACTATATAAATACAGTTCCTAGAACAGATCTAGACGGTCATCAACATGCTGGCGTTCTTATACCAGGTAAGAAGCGGGTTCTCGCCGCTCCGCGTTTCTGTGTCCTCTACATACGCCCATCGGTTGATGAAGTCCTCGTGGCTCGCGACTTGCGTCAGTTTGCCGGTGACTGCTCGGTAGATGTCCTCAACGACGTTGAAGTCGGTGGGGAAGAAGATATCGAAATAGCCCTGATGCACCTGTGGCCTGTTAGCTGGGTTAAGGTCAGGTTAGGGCCACTGTTGGCTTACAAAAGGAGTGGAGACAGGCACTGTTCTCCTCTTGTACCGAGTTTGTACCACCGGCGCATTGAGCCCCGGCACGGCATCTGGAAGGGTGCTGAAGTCACTGGCCAAGAGTTTGTGGCCGGGGAAGTAGTTGTCGAGAATGTCGAAGAACTGCATCAACCGGGTGGGGATGTACTCGGGAATGGTGAACGGTCCTTGGAATGGCAGAGCGCCACGAACTCCCCGCATGAGTCGTGGGCCCAGCGGACTGGGGAACTCGCGTCGGGCTGCGGCTTGACGGACGCGCAGGAACCGGGAAGCCACAGGGTCTAGCTTGGGGGTCCAGAACTCGTGGAATTCACCGTGTTCATCAATCAGCACCCCACCCTGTTGTGGCACCTCTGTCCTGTAGTCGTAGCGAATGGCATCGTGGGCGAAATTATCAATCACCTCGAGGGCGAGGAAGAAGCACGGCGAGTGCACGTATGTATTCCATTCAAAAATGGATTTGTTGATAATCTCAACATGATCCAAATGGCCCGCAGCGTAGAGAGAATCGGTCAGGTTCTTCATCTGGAGCCCGGCCAGTGCCGGCGAGATTTCAATGATACGAAATTTCGTTCGCTGATATACCTCGAAGTCTGTGTCGCGGATGAAGTCGAGGATGTTGATCATCAAGGTCCCGTTTCCAGCGCCCATTTCATAAATGATCAGATCATGGTAGGGGTAGAGCGTCAACTTGTAATTCGACACCAGATATCGAGCAATCGTCTCCCCGTAATAAGGTCGAAACAATTCGGTCGGCGTATGCCAGAGCTGACGGGCTTCGTCTGGCTTCTTTTCGTCCAGCAGATCTTCAAACTCTGTGTAGCGCTCCCCTAACATCCGGTGAAAAGCCGGCCCGTCTTCGATATTGTTGAAATCGAACGGCTCCCCAGGGCTGAAGATGGTTGCGTGTTTGGAGAAGTAGCCGTATTGCGGGTTGTACAGGCTATCTATTTGCGAGAAAAATAAGTTTTTAGAGAACATATCATGCGTCCAATGCTAAACAGAACTCACCGTCAATGAATTCTCTCGTCAACATCTGCACCTGACGTGGCCGATCTGGCCGATGGCGCAACTCCTTCGCTGTCACCAATGGATATGTCTTCAATTCCTCGTCAATATTCTTCGGGTAGTCCCCGCGCTTCGTCCAATTCAGGCCATCGTCCGTATTCTTGCGCTTAGCGGTCGCCCGTCGCGTGAGAAACGCTCGGCACTGTTGTTGGGAGCGGGATAGGCGAAATGTGTGCGGCGAGGGCGAAGGCCGGAGGGACTGGCAGGCTGGATGACGAAACAGCTGCCGAAACAACTGATTTAGGACTGGAGAGTCCATGCTGGACGGTCCTGGTCGAGCGAGAACGAAGCTGGAGGAGGGAAGATGGAGAGAAGGAAGCGGACCATGACGAGCGGAATCTCGCAATGCGGGCGGAGGTCCAGGTGGCCCGAGCTTTTCTCCGTCACCAATCTCTCGAGCTTCATGTTGCAAGCATCCATCGCCAGTTTCACAACTCTGCTTCTAGTGGGCTTCTTCTCTTGCGTACACATCTAGTGATGACGGATAATTTGCACTTTTACATTGGATCTGCCTTCGTGGCCGGGGTCGTCCTCTCGATAGCTTTCAAGGACCTGTTCTATCCCGAGATCGAGGAGCGCGTTAGAGAATATCGAGCCGCCCGCCGATTGCGGTCTTCAGAATCGCATCAGGATGCCCCAGGAGAATCGCTAGTTGCAAGACATGGTCCTCCAGCCATTGTGGATGGAATTGAAGGCACTATAGGGAACACTCATCTGCTTCGAATCAAGTCCTTGTCCGACGCTACCGGATGTGAGATTCTGGCGAAGGCCGAAGTACGTTACTACCTTCTGAGCTCTTATAGCTCTTAGCTTGAATACTAACGAATGTAGTTCTTGAACGGGGCTGGGCAGAGCTCAAAAGATCGAGTGGCGCTGAGCATGATCAACATTGTATGTTCTTCCCGCACGTGGACATTTCTTATGTCTTGACAGCTCTAACTAGCGCAGGCCGAGGAGAGAGGACTGATGACACCACACTCAGGCGATACAGTCTACGAAGGTACATCCGGATCAACAGGAATCTCATTGGCAACGCTGGCCAGAGCAAAGGGCTACCTTGCGCATATGTACGTCTCTTTCCCACGCCAGCAGAATCCAATTGACCCCATCCCAGCTGTATGCCATCAGACCAGGCAATCGAAAAGTCAAACCTTCTCCTCAAGCTAGGCGCCATAGTCGACCGCGTCCCCCCAGCACCCATTGTAGAAAAAGATAACTTTGTCAACCGCGCCCGAGCACTTGCGCAAGCTCATACCCTTTCGCCCACTCCCGAATCATCAGAGGGCTCGGCACCCCGCCGCGGAAGAGGATACTTCGCAGACCAGTTCGAGAACGAGGCGAACTGGAGAGCTCACCACGACGGGACCGGCCCGGAGATCTACGCCCAGTGCAATGGCAGACTGGACGCCTTCGTCGCAGGAGCCGGGACCGGCGGCACGATCTCCGGTGTGGCGCTTTTCCTCAAGCCGAAGATCCCAAACCTGACTGTGGTGTTGGCAGACCCTCAAGGTAGTGGACTATATAATCGCGTTCGGTACGGAGTCATGTTCGACCAGAAGGAAAAAGAAGGAACGCGTCGGCGGAGGCAAGTCGATACCATCGTGGAGGGCATCGGGATCAATCGGGTGACAGCGAATTTCGAAGCAGGGCGGGAGCTCGTGGATGATGCTGTGCGGGTAACGGACGCGCAGGCGCTTGCGATGGCGAGGTGGCTGGTCGAGAAAGATGGCATTTTCGCTGGAAGTAGCAGTGCTGTCAATTGTGAGTACGACCATATTTCTTCCATTGGAGCTTCGACTCACTCTCGTACTAGGCTTTGCAGCAGTCAAAACGGCCGTAAAACTGGGGCCAGGCCACAGGATTGTCACTATGCTGTCTGATTCGGGCTCAAGGCATCTTTCGAGGTTCTGGGCTCAAGCCGGGGATGTTGGCGGCGCTACAGACACGAAGCTGGAGGACGTTCTGAATGCGTGAGACGAGTAAAGTGATAGAGTTGGCCTTCTAAAGTTGGCTACGTCGAGAATACAAAGAACGACCACTCAGTCTGGTAAGGAATACCAGATTCCTTTGATTTCCAGTCTATTTGATGGTTAGACTAACTGTGGCAGGATGCTAGATGCAGTGTCTTGGTCTGGTTGCCAACGTCTGACGCCTTGTGCCGACAGCCGTTTGTCAATATTACAAATTAATTGGTGCTAAATTCGCGCTGCTCTCGAGACCACAACCCTCAGACATCCGGAAGGCAACTCGTCGAATCGACTTTCCTTATTGACAGTCTGCCCTCTACGAGGCGTCGCCGGCCCAAAGTTGCAATAGCTTGAACTCGATCTCCGCGAGCAACCGCCCCGGCAACTCAGCACGGATACCAGGCCAAGTCAGCTCTGGTTGGTCCTTGAGCATCTCCAATTTATCGAGTTCGGCAGTTGACCAAGGACCGGACGACTGGGGAGGATTTGCCTTCCGCTGATTCCAATGGAGGTGATGCCACGCTTGGATATTGGAGAGTTTCTTTTGCGGCAGGTGGCTCAGGATCTCCTTCCACTTCATCCCTTCGACCTGCTTCATCCGGATGATCAGCCTGGCTTCCACGGGGCCAAGGGCCGTCCTAGCGCGTTTATTCCCTGAGGGTGTTGATTCGTTGGCCGTCTCTTGCCCTCGTGAATCGAATGTCGACGTCGGTGTGTCTGGAGGACGAACAATAGGTTCGCCGGCAGACGTGGCGTCAGGAAACGGGCCAGTAGCGCTGTGATCTGTGGTGACGGTGGCCAGCTGGCTCTTGAGGACTATCGAGTTATGTTCGTTGTCTGCGGGATCAGCCAGCACGGCCCTCACATGCGCGACATAATCGTCTTTAGAAAATGTCTTTTTGCAAAAGCTACAGATGGTTGTAGTAGTATTGGTACTTTTTGTCGCGCCCGCCGAGAAAGGGCCTTTGCGCTTCTCTCGGATATAGAAGGAGCCCTTGGGCGTCGGAGAGGGCTCGTAGTCTTCCTGTAATGGATCGTCGGACTCGCTTCCATCCGGGGTGTCTGCGAATGACCAGTCGCAGACAATTGGGGGAGGAGGGCTAGAATGGTGCTTTTTCCGCTTCTTCGTCGGACTAGATCTAGGTCCATCCTTTTGCTTAACCCTTTTCTTCTTCACACCATCCGTGTTCCGGCGCGCCGTCCACGGTAAAGCCCAGATAGAGCCCGTGCCAGGTGGGGACTGAGCACGTACCGCGGATGTGCTGACGATAGGTTTCTCCGTTCTAGATCGTGATCTGCTCAGCAGCGTTGGGGTTGTAAACTTCGCACTGATCTTAGGAACACGCCAAATCGGGTCCACAGTCTCATCGAGTCTCTCCGAAAGAGCAGCGTGAGATTGGCTGGTTTGCGCGAGTGCCGGATTTGCTTTTTCGGTGACCGTCTGGCGTTGACGGACTTCCCGGGTGGTGCGGGTGCCCTGGGGGCCTTGGACTGATAGTGCAGTGTCCAGCAAGGAATCCACACTCGACCTGTCATCAAAGTATTCAGCCTCCGACGTCGTACTATCACTATCCCCGTCGGCGTCGCCATCACCATCACCATGCTCGTCACCATGCCCGTCCATATTCGTTTTTGATCTCTCAGGATCTGGTCGTATTTCTGATAAGATGGATACGACTTTGCGGCCGGGATGCCACCCGTTCTCCTCTGGGACAGCACCAGTATCTTGACCTTCCTCGTCACCCTGTTCTGCGTCTTCATTTGACGGAGCTTGCCCTTCCGGATCCGATAACCAGTCAATCGGTCCAGCATGACTCTCTCCTCCCATATTCAATGCATTGACGTGCCCATTATTCACCGTGATGTCCCCTGTCTGTAGGTCGATCTCGTCACCGACGTCTGTAAAGTCCCGACCGTACTTTTCAAAGATGCCCTCGAAAATGGACTTTAGGCGCATGTCGTTCTGAGCACGTGCTTCGTGTAAATCGACGTCGCTGTTTTCGTCAGAGGCCTCTGGCGACAGGGAAAGTCGTTTTCTCTTGAGCGGCGCATCCATGGTTTTGGTGGAGTGCAGATGCGATAGCGGTTCGGCGTTTCAATGTGGAAGTAGACTTTGGATCGTCGCGCAAGAGAGTATTCGGCAGGAGGAATTAACAATTGAGGCTGCAGATATAGGGCAGGGGAGCTCATGGCAATACTGCAAGTTGATCAGAAAGGCGAAAGCTGGTTGTTTGCGCATCAGTGTTGCGGTAAACACAAAATTTAGCAAGGTTGAAGCACCCACGATTCTAAGCTGACGAAGAAGACAATAGGATGATAATTAGCAACTCGTATTCATTGTTCAAGTTCTATTCAATGGACCAGTATTGAGAAAGAATAGTCAATAAACATTGCAAGGTGGTGTTCCTGGATTGTGCTGTGAAGCACAAAGGCGGCATCGAAGCCGTGAATGCGGACTCCCGCATGACGTTCTCCATCCCGACCTCCTAACAGGCCCGCATTGTCACAACTGCTTCCCCTTCACCTTCCAGCTCCTGCCATGCCACCATAATGACCACAGATCTACTTCCAGATCGCTTTAGTCAAGATGAATTGCCAGAAGTGTCGTACTCCTTTGAAACTAGACGTCTCTCTTGAGTCGCTGAACCCGGCCGCCTTCGACCTGCTCATCGGTACCGATCACGTCCGCCTCACGGTAATAATCACAAAGCTGACCAGATAAATCACACCAGGCTCTACAGGTAAAACACTACCGGAAAGCTCCAGCGGCGCGTCTGACTCCTCCTATTCCAAAGAGCGTCGAGAGCTCTATGATCGCGTTTCCAAAAATGCATCCTCGCCTGTATATCGGAGGTCGATCCCGGCGCCCCGCCAGGCAAGCGGCAGTCTGGCAACACCACCGAGGCTGGGACGAGGAGAGAGTGGCAATATGTCTTTTGTTATGCTCACAGAGTCCCAACTCGGCCCGCCGCATGCGGCGCCTGGAGTAGATGGCAATAATAGCGCGGCCTCGAAGGGTAACCGAGCATCCTCCAACGTACGCAGCAACGACCCCGGCACGGATAATGGGTCCTTTGCAGATCAGGTCGAGCGCACGAGTCGCCTTTTTGAGATTATCTCGTCTCGTTCTGACATCGATCATCCGATTTGCACCGAATGCACGGACATGCTAGTGGAGGGACTACAACAGCGGCTTGTGGAGGCCACGAAGGAGCGGGACGCATACATCACATTTCTACGAAACCTGAACTCGTCGGTTCCGACGCAGGACGAGGTTGAGGCAGCGGAGAAGTCCCTCCAAGAGACGATGGCGGCCGAGGAGGCGGCGTTTGCGGAACTCGTCGCTCTAGAAAAGGAAAAAGTCGCATTGGACGAGGAGATAGCCCAGTTAGAAGAGGAGTCTCGCCAACTAGATTCCAAAGAGGAAAAGTTCTGGCGCGACCGGAACGCGTTCTCCTTGGTCCTCGGTGATTTCCAGAACGAGCGGGATGCGTTGAATATGAAATATGACCATGACTCTCGGCAGCTCGAAAGGCTCCAGCGAACCAACGTCTACAACGATGCCTTTTGCATTGGGCACGACGGCTACTTTGGTACCATCAACAGCCTACGTCTCGGCCGGCTGGCAAACCCTTCGGTAGAATGGCCTGAGATCAATGCTGCCTGGGGCCAGACGGCGCTGCTGCTGGCAACCATAGCCGAGAAACTAAGCTTCCAGTTTCAAGGGTACCGGCTGAAGCCCATGGGATCGATGTCTCGAATTGACAAGATCGAGTATCCGCGAACGTCACCGGCGCAGTCCGCTATCGACGGTGGCAATGCGAACTTATCAGGGACCCCGAAAGTCACCACCCTTGACTTGTTCTCTTCCGGCGACCTACCGCTTCATATTCCTTGGATTCACCGCCGCTTCGATGCAGGAATGGTGGCCTTTCTGGACTGTCTACGTCAACTGGGAGAATTTGTCGAGAAAACACCAACACCTATACGTGCTAACCGCCGGGAGCAGGCTGGCGCCGCCGTCGTACCGGGGCTGAAGCTGCCGTATACTATCAGAAGGGACAAGATCGGTGACGCGAGTATCAAGCTAGGCTTCAACCAAAACGACGAGACTTGGACGCGTGCCTGCAAATATACCTTAACATGTTGCAAATTCCTGTTGGCGCATGCTAGCAACATAGCTAGCGCAGGCTCGACTAATTCAGCCGCCGTCGCAGCTGCAGCCGTTGCTGCGGGCGAACAAGCTAGACTCGCGACGACCAGCCCTTCTAAGAAATAGGGCAGCATGGCTACATGTACAGTAGCTTCACTACTACTTTCGCCGATGTCATCTCACAGTTGCCACCTCATGCCTCCCAATTCCGGCTTTCGGCATGATGCTTAACCATTTCCGGTACCTTGAATCATACCGTTGGCCAATGCGCGTTCCTTCCTCCGACCAACGAAAGTTTGTGTACTAAGGACGCAAGTCGGGTGTCTGGGCGTATTTTGTCCAACAGAAAGTACCGCCTGAGTCGCGCGTGCATATTCCTAGGCCAATATTGGAATTGATGGCAGCTAGTAGTGAGATCCTTGCCTGCGGAACTGCAGATAATCAACAGCATGCCGCACTAGCCGAAGACGATGACGAGGGTTCTTTCCTTTTTTCTCCGCGCCCCACAGACTCGAGAGTGACAGTCAGTGTCTAGCGTCCAAAATATTATCCGAGAAAAGCTGCATTAAAGAAGAAAGGCATAGGCGGAAGGATGATCCAGCTTTGTGGCGAGAATCTCAAATCAATCTTAGGCTTATAGCAAAGGGCCAACAACGCCAGCGCAACAGATCGGCCTCCCAAACCCGCAAAATCCGGCCTTGCGGTTCTCCCTGTTGTCTTGGCTGGACAGGATAATCAAAGACAACAACCGGCGGCGGGAGATCATCATTTAGGCTGTCTCAGACCGAACTTTCCAGCAACACAAGGCACCTGTAAGAGGCAGTCGGGCAAGCGGTCGCTAGTCTGATGCAGGCCGTTTCAACCGGTTCCTCTTAGGCTACCGCCCAACTCAACAACCACAACCCGCGTATGCATCTCATCCTGCGGTGGCTGCCGCTAGCTAGCTGTCCCTTTTCATCCCACGTCCACGGTTGACTTTTGAGCCCCCCGTCGGCGTCAGGAGGCGGTGGCTTGCGCAGCGCGCAGACAACTGTCTATTGTCCTTGGGCCGCAGTCTGCAGAAAAAGAAGACAAAGGAGTCGAAAGAAGGATCAGTTTCGCGCAGGGAACAAAGAAAAGCCCAACAAAGAATATCTAAATAATGTATCCACAACTCTGCTTCAGGAGTGCAGACGGGAACGCCGGGATGCGGACCATACCCTCGGGATTCTCTAACTCTTGCGACAACGACGAGTCTAGATCAACAAGGCTCGGTTTCAGGATCTGGAATTCCAAACCTTGAGTCAGATGAGGTTTCAAATTTCAACAGACCAGTTCACCTTCCAGATTCTCGGCCATGTTGATTCCTACGCGTCAGTCAACAACTCAACAACGACGAAGGAATGGATGTTGCGGGCCGCTCCCGGGCACGATCAGGATCCCGGTCTCGTCTCTTAGTCTCATCCTCATTCCTCAATCCTTTCCTCAGTGTTCACCCTGAATCAATAATGGAACACTCTTGTGACACTAATTCCTTCTTCTCTTCGTACTCCGTACTGTGTACTACATAGTAGTATCTCGTCTTAGCTTCCTCTGTACAGAGTACCTACAAAATAAATTTGACACGCATCCCCCTACAGATCACATTATTCTCGCAAGCCTCAATATCAGCGCCATGCCCGAGGGCCGAGACAGACGGTGAGATAATCCTGTGTCTGCTTTAATCTACGTAGTATGTAGTACAGCACAGCACAAACTACGAGTGATAGCCGCAAGTCGCAACATACCTAGAGTACGTCCGTACCCCGTTCTTTCTTCCTCCCCCTGTCATCTCCATGTCCTGCCATAACATAAGCGCATAACTACTACTACTACTAGAGTATTCATTTGACATTTCACCCCTTGCCTTGCGTTCCCTTGCGTTGCCTTGTCGTGGCCTGTCTTACTTGGGTTAAGTAAGGTACTCTAGCCTGCTAAATGGGACCTCACGTAATCTCTGTACTCCGTACTCTGTATGTAGTACCTAACTGAAGTACATCCCACTGTTCAAGTCTGGTACTTTCTCACGGAAACACACAATACTCCCGCGGCCCAAGTTCCAACCCGCGACGCCCCGTCTCCCGCGCTTTGTGCTTTGTTAAGAATTCACGAATAAGTACCAATTGGTACCTGGTACTTTTGTGATATCTGAATGAGGGTAAGTGCAAGTATAAGTTTAAGAACCTGGCTGTGGCCTGTGCATAATGCATGATACGCAAGGCATATCCCGTTCATACCTGGACTTGGTCTGTACTCATAGGGGTGTTGGTGTTGATGTTGATGTTTTGAATTAGAGAACTATCTAGGTAAGGACGACCTCGTATCCTCTATATTGATTTGATATAATAGTAGACGCTACTTTAGAATACCCTTATGTACCTATGTAGTAATTTACATCAGTGGGGTATGTAGTGGAGTTGATATGTCTATCAGACTCAGTCTATCTAGTCTACCACCGAGTAGATATGTAGATCGATATTATGGCTCCATTTTGAAAGGAGACGCTGATCGCCCACTCAGGCACGGAGTACGGGGTGCTCTGTGAAGCAAGCAAGCAAATCGCGACCAGGGAGTGCAGGTGAGAGGCGCGCAAGGCAGTGCAATATTGATAGTTTTGGGCCTAGCGACTTGCGAGTCAGTCACCGGTGTCACGACGAGCCAGTGATTGTCCAGGGTCGACGTCAGCAAGGTGGGCAATCGGCTGTCTCACGAGTCAGGCTGTCGCAAGGTAGCCGGGTTATCAACTGCCATTGATGTGAGATATCTTTGTGGTTGTGTGCCATGCAGTGCTATGTGCTCTGCACCCTGCAGTATGTAAGCGTTATCACTATCCCCGAAGTGAGGTCTTCTTCTTGCCTTCCATCAGCATGGGTAGGTAGATTAGTAGGCACTAGGCAGGTACCTTCTAGAAACAGAGCGCATGATTTCAAATCAGAACAGGTTGAATCAGCCTAGGCAGCGGAGGAGTTCGATATCGATAGCACTAGAAGGTCAGCCACGATCTGTCAAGTGTCAATCAAATCAATCAATCCCCGATCCCCGATCCCCTTCCATCCCATCGAGGTCTCAAGCTTCGATACCTCGATGGTACTCCTCCGTGTCTAGATACGTAGTCCTGAGTACTTAGGACACTGACACTAAGACAGAGTACCGATCACTGTCTCACTCAGGCTAAGACTTTACCACACAGATAACGCTAACCTAATAAACCCAAACGCAGCCATCCCTTGCGCTTGGAATGTCTTGACCATTCATCTTCCAAAATAACGGTTCTCGATGAGAACCTTCTCCACAGGTTGTAGACAGCTCACTTTTTCCCTGCACTTTGGTTTAAACAAGGTTCTACTCCGTAGGGCACGTTTCCAGCCCACGGCCCGGCGTTTGGCGGTTAGGTTAGCTAGGTTAGGTTGACTCTGAGACGGACTAGTGGGACGGGGATGGGGACTAGGACTGGCCTCGGCTCAGGGCTGGGCACGATATGCAAGATAGAGTACTGTGACGTTTGGTGATGGAGTGGGTTGCCCACCTAAAAGGGTATGGACTATGAGTATGGGGCCATGGGCTAGATCATTCTGGGTACCAGACGGGAACTCCGGGGAAGGAGGGTCTAGAATCGAAATATTAGTGAGACGCGTATCTCTGAGACCTGACCGCCAGTGCTGCGGTAGATGAGGGACAAGAGATTGAAAGATGAGAAGTAGGAGTACGGTGAATTGAAGGATGTAGATACATGCCTCTTCCTTGAAGCCCGTCTCTCTAGACGAGCTCTCGTTTGCTTTTCTGATGCGACCGCGAGTTCATGATAGGTGGATCGACCTACTGTTTCGCCTTGTATAGGGCGCCGGCCTCATTCGAGTCAGTTCGAATGTATCTAGTCTTGTCCTCGCTACTGTCTCCGACACGATATACAACTCCGGAATACAGTGCTGCTATGTAGGTAGGTACTGTATAGTCCAAGCCCTGGCTGAGGCACATATTGGCACGAGCGACCCTTGTCTGCTCCTGCATCGCAGGGTCGAATCGGGTTCGTGTCCAGGAAGCGAGCCGGTTGGTTTATTTTTGGGATATTGGGCATGTACAGAGTACTTACATAGGTACTACCATGAGGAACAACTGTCGTTGGGTTTGTTCCAAATCCGATCTTTGTTGGCAGCAACCCCAAGCATGCAGGGCAGTAAGGTTAGGAGTACCTTGTGCCGGAGGCTAGAGCCCCCTTCCGAATGTTGAAAAAGCAAGCGACTGATTGGTCGATTATTTGCAGAGTCGACGTGGCGGCATTGCGGTTTCCGTGTCCTGGACGGGACTATGGGTCCATCTGGAGATCAGTCAATATGGAATGCAGCATCCGGACGGGGTCGACTCCAGAGTCCAGACAGCGTCATACAGGCCGAGGTTTTCTACTGCTATCTCTAGCATCTTGTTAGTCGCACGTAGTTAATGTGGAATTTGATTCCAGATTAATCACCCGATATTAATGCCAGGGAGTGCACCGGCAGTGTCGTCGTACTTTGCGCCGACAAGCTCTGGCTGGCGCCACCGGGCCTGAGGAGAGCTCGCTCAGGCCTCTCGGAGTGGTGCTGGATGTGCATTCCTCGCTCACCGATGGGACACTTTGACACTTGACAGCAACCAAGGGAAGAGAGCCGCAGGAACAAGTCACAACGCCGACGGTCGCAAGGAGCTGGCAAAAGTCCTCAGAGCAGCGCCAGTCTGTGCATCTGCAGTGCCTCGGCGGTATTCCAGATCTCCTCTGTTGTCAGGACTTCATGTTCATTGACGGTCGTCGACGGTCGTCGACGAGCATCGACCCCGACAAGTCCATCTCGATCAAACGGATCCCTGCCGGTATGCTGGCTGCTGTCAGACGATGGCAAAAGCAACGAAAAGTTAAACCCCAAAATTGGAAGAAAAAGCAAAGAGACCAACAGCAGGAGCGAAACGAGAT
The DNA here is from genome assembly GCF_047715775.1 of Aspergillus undulatus. NCBI lineage: Eukaryota > Fungi > Ascomycota > Eurotiomycetes > Eurotiales > Aspergillaceae > Aspergillus > Aspergillus undulatus. The sequence continues at coordinate 13,423 of NW_027396727.1, read as the reverse complement.
CGTTAGGAGCGCGACTAAGCTTGGGATGGCAGGAGCTGCACCTGCAGAAATGGCGCATCTGCATGATCGGCCATCATAGTCCCTGTCTGTATGTCGCTTGTTCTTACTTGGTTCAAGGAGGATTCTAGCACACTGAGAATATTTATGTCAAGATACCTAGTTCTATTGCATAGTATAGCATCTACTCAGCTGGAGTTCAGCCTGGTGAAGCAAAAGTACACAGACCTCTGCGGGCGCATTGCCATTGGCGCGGGGAAGCAAGAGGGCCTCCTCCAGGCGCAAGTCGCTCGTTCCGGCAGCGCTAGCAGAGTCTAGGACACTCTAGGAGTTAGCACCACAGCCCGTACTTTTTTCTCTTCTAGCGCCCGTCTGGCTCTTCTTCCGCCCGCAAAGGCGACCAGGCCCCGTTGCCTGTAGAAGTACCGGTCGTGTGTCTCTTTTGTTGTTTCAAAGTGCCTTGCCAGTCGCATGCGTTGCGAAAACAGAAAAGAAAAAGAAAAAAGAAAAGGAATACGGAATACATGCATAGCGAGCTGCTGTTATTGAGCAGGATTATTCCCTAATATCCCTGAGTCTACGAAGCCTAACTTGTCTGCTGCTTGTCACTTATTAATAACTGCGACATCGTCAAACTGCTCGACTGCTCGACTGCTCTGACGGCCCTGTTGCCGGATTGCGCTGCTGTTCTTGTTCTGTTCTGCTCTCTGCTGTTGCTCTGACCACCTCGACGACGCCTTGACTCTCTAACGACCTTGACTGCCTACATAACACGACCACTCTCTCGCTCTCCTCTGCTGCACATATTCCCCTTCCTGCTCTTCCTGTCTCTCTTTCCCTCCCCCACCTTCTCTCTGATCTCCATCCCCGATTCGTCCCCTCCACGCCTCTACTCGAACTTAAGCTCAACTTCACCCATCACTCACCCGAGATCCCTCCATCCGGACTATGAGCAGTCCACCGCCGGTGACTTGTTCATGATGGAAGGTTCCATCCCTTCGTCCAACTTCTCAACGCCCGCTCCAGGGTCCTCCACTGAACCCGCCACTCCCAAGACTCGCGATATGTTCAAGCCTCACAAGGCTCAAGACTGGGACAGAGTCCGTCATAAAATTGAGCAGTTATATCGTGTCGATCAATTGAAGCTCAAAGATGTCAAGCGAATATTGGAAGACCAAGATAAGTTTACTGCATCGTCCGTCCTCCGCTCTCTTCGTCCGTTGTTTCCCCTTGCCTTCTGCCCCTCCTTCTCCCAAGTATTCAGTTTGCTGCGTCTCGAACTACACCCGTATCGCTTCTTGTCCTCGTTGCCTCATCACTCGGTTGTTATTTGCGTACCGATCACTCCAGTCAGTTGCATTCTAACCCTCGGCAGAGAAAAACAATATAAAGACAAACTGGCTAGCTGGGGTTTGCGCAAGAATGTCAAAGCCAGGGAACTCAGTATCATCGTCCGCAAAGAGCAGAAGAGAGCCGCCAGAGGCAAGAAAACCGTCTTTCGAGTGGCCGGCCAGGAGGTTGACGAGAAACGCATTGCCCGCTACAAGCGCAAACGCGCACACAATTCGGACAACGACAATTCTCGCTCTATCGAACGTGCTCAAACTCTTGAGTCTTCTCGAGACCAAGTCAGCCCCGAACCAAGTATGTCCTCACAGAGTTCTTTTCTTGATGCGGCCGTTAACGTTGGGACAGCGACTCCTTCAGACATGAGTTATTGGACTCCAGAGCCAGATACGAAAGCTACGACACTGTCTCCTCACACAGATAACCAACCCCGTCCCTGTGAGACTCCTGATTCTGGTTTCTATCACTCCTATCCTATGGTCTCTATGGATGCACTTGGCGCGACAATGGCCGTTAATGCAGAAAATCCAGTTGATTCCTCAGACTCAATCCCCGATTCCGAAATCGACGACAAAAAGCCCCAACCTCTTGCTTTCAGCCCCATCAACATGAACGATGATACCCTCAGAAAGAATTTCGAATATGCCAGGAGCTACTCGGTGAACGATAAAGGGGCTTATGATTTCTTCAATGGAAGAATGCAGGAACTCACTGACCGCATGGGTGTTCAGGGGGCCAAACTTTACTCAGTGGAAGAACCAAATCAACCAAACCCGGATTATTGACTATGGGACTGTTGATCTGTCCAGGAATACCGCAAAATGGGTTGACGTTTTACCTTGATGGTAAAGTCAGACTGAGATGTTGTCACTATTCCTTCCTGCACGCTTGCTTCTAAGCCAGAGTCCTGTGGCGACTTTTTGGTCTGCAGTCGTTTTGTAATGGTACCATTTCTATTTGTGAGGGCTCTACTGGCGTTGGCGATTTTTTTTATCTTCTTCCTTTTTTTTTTTTTTTCTCTCTCCTTTTCTCTTTCAGAATGTGGCGGGCTATAGAGCATGTACGGTCTTGATTCTATATTGGAAGACGGTCAAGTGTAGGTATGGGATTGTTGAGCAGGACAAGAGACGATGAGATGAACAAAGATAAAACCAATGAGTTGCGCTGCATCATTTGATTTGATGATACCCTTCGAAGGCTATGTCTAATTTTCTTGACGATAGTGTACCGGTATATCTTCGCTACACACATTCTACGCAGAGTCACCTCCGATCCGGAGCCATTGCTGCCTGCATCAGATCGCGAGACGGTATACCGATTATCTGCGCCAGAATGATGCAGCAGGGCGGAGTATGTTGTGACTCGCCAGGCTGGCTCTTCGTCGGGCATCGAGTGGTTTGGGAGAATGGGCTTTGGACTCCAACTGTCTCTTAAGGGTCTAGCCGTCTCGGTCCAGCGGTCGACCAAGGTTTAAAATCGAAACCACCCCTCGATGCCTGGAAGGAACGATAGACCCACTGGACTGGACCTGAATTGCTTTTTCCCCAGCATCCACTGGACCAGAGCCGGACGATGGATCCTGGTGCAGATTACAGCACATTTTGCGTCGAGATCTGAGGCCACAACCTTGTTATTGTTTATTTCGAGTTCCCGGATATGTAAGATGGATCCGTTCACCAGGGGCGCCCTCCCCGGGCTTCCTTGAGTCTATTCTCCTGACCTTCGGTCATTGGTGTTGCATTGATACAACCCCTACCATTTCACATTCACCTACGGAGTCCCTCTAGATACGGCAAATCGACACACTTTCGAGTCAACCTTGCTCGACTCCAACACCGAAGCCAGATCGGGCAACAGGGCAGCCTATCAGATCATCCTGCACAGACCATTACCAACGGAGTGGACGATCACGATCAACCCTGGAAATTGCCGACTACGAGCTCCATCCAGTTGCATACTCTGTAGAGCACAATCAATCAACAAAGATCTCTACTGACAAGGGCAAGCAACCTAACAGGCAACAAACCACACCACCAGTTCTTGGCCGGCCTAGGTCTACGTTACGCAATGCAGCTGCAGCAAACACACAAACCGGAGATGCCGACCCTAAAATCCAATGCGAGTCGCAATATTGTTGCGGCCCCTTCCGGCGGTCGGACAAGACGCACATGACGAATACTAAGGTTGCTTTCATTCGCAATCACAAGCCCAGGGAGTACCAGGCCAACATAAAGCATGCGGGGAAACTCCCGGTTACCACCAGTTTAGCAAGAAGTTTAACTGATTCCAAATCAGAGGAAACGGGATATTATATCCGCTCCAAATCGGAGAGCTTTCCAGATGATCCAGGAAAAGAAACTACGGAACCTTAAGCTCCCAAACCCAAGTTTCAACTTTGAACTTCCCGCCAGACGTGAGCTTGGATATTTAGATTTGGCTAGAGCCGATAGTGAAGAAGAACTCTGGAAATGACTCGTGAAAGTTGTGCCGCAGCAGTGGTGTCGGGTCGAGGACAGCACGCCAGTGTACCTGCGAAGGAGCACCTAAATAGACGTCTCAGTGTCAAGAATCCTCCGCCTCAATTGAGTCGCTGCAAAAAATGGCGTCGGGCGAGATAAACTGCATCTTCCCAGGCTACACGACCTCCTTTGGGGCCCCAGACTCCTCTCCAGACTCTACGAGTGCGACATTGTCCTTCGCTCCTCCAAGATTGTATAACTGACTCGTGCCCGTGTACAACTGCAACGCTCAACTTCTCGTCGCACTATGTGTGAGATGACTAAATATGGCACCATCTGGATCCATAATCTCAGTGCGACTCCAAGATCAAGGCTGTGAGATGCAGGATGATGTCAATGGCAGTTCCTGATGACAAGTTCAGGGTTCTCAACTCAGGCAAGGAATAATGAGGAAAGCCAACTTCCAACTTCCAAGACCCCAAGTCCAAGCCTCCAAGCCCAACGGAAATGGAACGGTACGAACATTACCATTGTCCAAAGTCAAGACGCGTTTGAATGGTTTCCGTGCAGAAACCAGTGCCCTGGGTTTATTTATAATCCGGCCGAGGCTGGCAATCGAAGCCACGATCCCTTTGACGTCCTTTTTCTCTCGCGTGGCCTGATTATGATTCTCCCGATCCAACAGGGTTCAACAAACAGGGCAGTGTTTCAGTAGTGCAGGGTTTGTCTATTAATACTCAGAGGGGCTTAGTGTGGTGGCTTACTGTCAATCCTGAAGAATGCTCTTCCGGCTTCCGCTGCTGTCACTGGCGCTCCACACGGGATCAAATCGACGGCGTGGGCGAGGCCGCTGCTAGAATGAGGCTACAGGAGGCGGCCTGATTGATGGACCTGGAAAGCCTCTGTTTCGGGTTAAGAGCAGCAGCGCTCGTTGGTGCAATATGGGCTTAGGTTTGCTCTAGTGCTCTAGTGCTGCCAGTGACGCGACCGAGAACAACGACTGGCAATTTCCCCAAATTTGCAGAGTCCGCCACAGAGTTGGGCTGCTGAGGAAATGTATCCCCCGTTTTCCTTATTAACGTGATCGGCGCTGTCGCTCTCGCTCGCGGCGTCTTCTTCTGTTGGCACTTTGCTCTCAATCCCGTCTGACAGTGCACGCACTGTGACTGTGACACTGCGCTGCGCCCGGCGACGATGCGTCGGAGTCTCATCGAGTTCGTCCCTCTCGCCCTCTTGCCTCTGGCGAGGGCCGAGGGGACGGTGCAGGATCTCTGGAATTCGCCCCAGTACCCAGACTATACGACCAACTACCAAGCGGGCACCACTATCACAATCAGCTGGCAGCACGACCTCGCAACCCAGTTCCAGTTCTTTTGCGAAGACTGCGATATCACAAATGTGGATCTGTGGTTGACAGGAAGCAGCTACACCCGCAAGCTTGAATGTATGTCTTCCCACGGGATTGGTCAAGGTTTCCCAGCTAACGAACCTAGCTGGCGTGAATGTCAACGAGTCAACAAGCTACAGATGGAACATCAATTTGAGCAACGAGGACGTCGATGCCTCTACGGACTGGACCTTTCGCTTCCTCCCCGCCGACGTCTCCTGGGGCGACAACGACCAGGAAATCTCCTCGGCCAAGTTCAACCTCAATCCTTCTGACGACGATGATGATACCACCTCGTCTACCACTACTACATCAACCTCCTCAACTACAACAACAGAATCACCAACATCAACGACCACCTCAACAACAACCACTCCGCCGGCCGCCACAGAAACCCCCGAGGACTCAGAACCCGAAGACCCAGACGACAACGGCCTGTCAACCGGCGCAAAAGCTGGGATCGGTGTTGGCGTCGGCGCAGGATTCATCATTCTCGCCGCGCTAGCTTTCCTCCTCTACCGTCGCTTCAAGGCTCTACCCAAGAACCCTGGGGCTGAAGCTGCCGCTGGTGGCTATAACAACATCAAGGGCAGCCCCCCGCCCCCGGGCGATGAATACGGCCAGGAAGGAGCGGGCTACTTTGCGCCGGCAATGGCCAAGACTATGCCCGTGCCTATGCAAACGTATACTCCTGTATCTGAGTTACATGGCGATGTTGCGCGGGAGATGGATGCTGGCGTCGATGCTCAGCGGCCGCCGGCTGAGTTGGACGGGGGGTCGTACCCCGTGAGACATTAGAATTACACTATACCATCTCAACCTATTACTTACGAGGACGCATCCTATGTTTTTGGTCCTACGTCGATATCCAAGCCTGTCAGCATTTCATGTATATCTTACATTCTGATGCATATGTAAAACATATAGACTTTAATATCCACATCCATATCCACCTTCCCCTTCCACTTCACAACAGGCAAACAGTACGCACCCTCTACCACCCCGCCGACCCGCTGTATAGACTACGGGTACAGTGCTGAGGCTGAGAAGTAATAGTAGCGACTCCGTAACGGAATCCTTCATCCTTCAATTGATCACGGATTTTCCGATTCCAGCTCCAACTCTTGACTGTCAGTGTCAAGTTGACTGTCAAACTTGGCCCCCAACAACAACGCAATCAACTCGCCTGGATAGGCAGACCCACTTCTACTTCCTCGGGCTGGCTCCAGCTCCGTTTAAGCTAGACGAGACTAGTTTAGCGCTCGGCTTCATGAGACGGCTACCTTCAAGCCGGCCTATCAGGGACGAATCCGAGGGAGTTGCTTCAGCTTTATCTCTGGTGTCGAATCAGGATGTAAGTTGATGTTCATACTCTGCTGTATATCTAACAAGGAGAGATAACCATACAGTTGATTTAGGGCTGTTACTACTCACCTACCCTCCCAACCTCCCGTCAAACCCCGAAAAGGAAAACCATGCGGTGATGGGTCAGGTGACCACACTCACTCACTCAGCCTCTGGCTTTTGGCTTTGGCCTGCGGGTAGTGGATCCCGTGACCCAGACCCAGAGACCCAGCGCGGCAGGCCGAAATGAACTGAACATGGCCAGAAGGCTGAGCCGGAGTCCAAAGTAAACCGTGCATGTGAGCGGCTCGGCGTTTCTACGGGTTATCCACTTGCCAAACTAAATGAAAGTGAGAGTATACGAGGTTGATCTTCGTGACTAGACTTAACTATGTAAATTATCGCGTTTCGATTAGCTTATCCCGTATAGAGCAGAACAGAGCAATCAATACTGTGATCGGTAGCCTACGGGGTACTTTACGGAGTACTTACCGAGTACACCATACACGTAAGCCGGCACATATAATCTGCAAGTAGACTCGGTAACTATGGCCATGGCCATGTTTGATTTTGAGGCTTTGGCTTTCGTAAGGTCGGCTGCAGTGGACTTAGGTCTGATCTACAGTCAGTCACCTGCGATACTGTCATCGGGACGTACTATAAAACGAAGATAGGAGAGTTGAACCCTGCGAGTGAAGTCCTGAGCGGAGTTACAGCCATTACTAATATACCGGGTTTGAACGCAGGCAGAAAGATCACGAACATAACTAGATGAGGCCATAGACTTACCTACGAGAAGATCAACGTAGATACTAGATCAAATACAAGAAACCGAGGGGCCTTGATAAGGTGGTCAATTATTCAATTTAAACTCCAGTTTTCTAGAGTAGATAGATAAAAGCATCTGGGCATGAACAAGTACAGAGCAGAGTATACCGGATTTCTTTATTCTTAACGATTATCTACGATCATAGATTTATGGTGTCTCAAACTTGACTTTTGAGGAGTGCCGACTGTGCTGACCGCATACCTACTACGCGTGAGGCATAGGTATTTCAGATCCCAACGGGGTCCAGGCCCTGACCCAAGATGGCAATGTCCGAGAACTGAGCTTGAAGCTTTCTAGGACCTCGGTACTATCTAGAGTCGGGCGAAACTGGAAGCTGAAGCTTCGAGCGAGCCAGGGTGGATCTATTTACGGGTACCCATATAAGCCTATTATATCCATACCACGGAGTAGATATGGAGTGTTCCATGGTCTAGACTCCTCGGGAAGACATCCATTTCAGTACAGAGAATGGAAGACCAGAGGGCGGGAGTCAGTCTGACTCTTCAGCCCTACCTTCTTACCATAGGCAAGATACCTTTGACCTGGTGATCGTGAGATTGGAGGTGGTTCACTGGGTTCTGGCGCAGAGCCACTAGTAAGCTCATTCTAATCAGGAAGAAAGGCTAGATATGGATTGTTGGAAGAGTTCAACGTGCGGAACCTACGACGTATATGGTATGAAGACAGTCTCATGCTTTTCATAGACTATGAATGTCTCGTAATGGATATCATATTTGTCACTGACATGATAAAGTAAGAGTAAAAGAGATAAGATATTGGAATAAGATAAAGAATCTTTGAACGCCGCCGAAACAAAAAGAATAGAGAGATTAAGAAAAAATATGACCGGCTCAGGGCATTGCTCATGACATGACAGCATTCCCACAAGCAATAAGCATGGTGACGTCGACGGGTCGACACAGAGATAAATCGGATACGGTAGGGTGGTAGCGGCTATGACACGAACGCGCTCTTCTGGAAACTCTCTGGCGAGATATCGCCCATCTTCCCCTTAAGCTCTGGCTTCTGCGCCGGAGCCTCAGCGGCTACCTGCGTCTGGCTCTGCATCGTATTACTGCGGCTGTTTGTCTCGCTGCCGGACGTGATCGCCTGCTGGGGCTTCCGCTGAATAGTCTCGAGATACGGACCCGGAAGGTATCCAACGCGGCCGTCTCGCGCGCGGCAACGCCACCATTCCGACGCGTTGCCCATGGGGTCAGACTTGCTGAGGACCGCGACGATGTCGCCCTTTTTGACGGCTAGGTCGATGCCGTTGGTCTCTTGCGACTCGGGGGTATAGTCGTAGAGCACGCGGCAGAAGTCGAGCTTCGATGGGTCGAGGGCGGCTTGGGCGGGTTCGCCGTTGGCGCCGACCATCATCTTTTGACGCTGTGCTTCTTGGGAGCGTGCGAGCGACTTGATCAATTTGCCCATGAGGTACGGAAGACCGAAGAGGGCGACTAGAAACATCAGGAATGGTTTCCTTGATGGGCGCGGAGGGGCGGGAGAGCCATCAGGGAGTGATGAGCGGCCTCCCATGAACGCCGCAAAGGCAGCTGGTGTTAGTGCTGTTGCGTCTGCTGGTGGCGGGCGGCCGGTAATCTTTGCAATCAACGTCCGAAACCACCGAATCAATGTGAAGATTCCCAGGGCCGAGCCGAGAGTGTTGCGCAGGTTTCCGAACTGCTCAGCGACCGAAACCATGGCTGCAAACATCAGTTCTGCCCATACATCTGGAGGATTCAGACTCACCGAAAAATGAACTATGCGTGGCCATATAGGTACTCTCCAGCATCTGAGCAAACCCTCCAAACGCCCCAACGATACTCTCAATCATCTGAAACGTCGCCTGCGTACTCTGGCTGAACGAGTTCGTCAAGCTGTTGGGATCATTCGGGTCGCCCGGCATGCCACCACCATACATCCCCCCATACCCGCCCATACCGCCATACATCGAGCCCATCCCTCCATAGCCACCATAGCCACCGTACATAGATCCCATCCCGCCGAATCGGGAATAAGGAGACGAGTAGGTGCCGTAGCCAGTCATCCCCCCGTACGGCGACGTTCCAAATCGTGAGGCGCCGTACGGCGAGTAATTTGAGGCGTTTTGGTTCGCGACGGTGCTAAGTGTGCTCGGTCGGGAGGGTAAAGAGGGGGCGGTTGCGCTTGTTGTGGAGGTTGCGGTCGGGGTAGCCGATGATGTTGAGGTGGTCATCGCTGAGGATGTGGTCGCGGGAGAAGATGACAAGGCAGGGCCTGGATAGACATGTGAGAGGGGTCCTTTGAGCGAGCGGAGAAAGAGAGAAAGAGATTGCGTAGTTGGAGTCACTTACCAGCAGTAGCACCAGCAGTAGCGCCGGCTCTCTCCCACGGCTTGGGTGGTGAAACGGACGCCATGGGATGTCGAGGGAAAATTCAGTGCCGCATGAAGAGGTTGTAGAGGAAAGATGAGACTAGCCTCAGGGGCTGTGGGTTCAGTCTCCCGGAGCGAAAGGGCGATAAGTCTGAGTCTGGGGATGGAAGCGTGGGGAGAGAGATGATGGCGATGTGACAAAGACTCAAAGCGGTAGAGAAATCGATGGGAGGAATTGAGGCAAATGCATGTGGCCGCAAATGCCGAGGCTCCGAGGCCACAGCCGACGGGGACGCCACTGGTCAGTGCTCACTACTACAACACAGGTACGATCTCTTTACTAAATGGGAAAGAGAGAATAGGTCAAAGGTGAGTTATAGTATAGACATCTCTATCGTCTTATATATGTACAGTATAATGCAAGCCCATTCCAGCAACGCCGCCAAATATACAAAACCAGCGCCGTCATTGAATGAGCTTATAGCTCGTCGTGGGCATCGCGCGCAGACGGCCGCTTGGGAAGTTGAATCTTCCATGATCGCGGTGGCACCGGAAGACCAAGCCAATAAGCCCAGAGCCGATTTGCTTCGAGGACGCTGAGTTCCCATCTAGAAGATCATTAGAAAAGCACAAGATCATGGTGAATGACAAAACTTACATCGTCCTGGGTGCATGGATCCAGCTCTTCAGAACAAACTTGAAGGTATCCACGACCACCGAGAACTCGTTCTTGATGTCATCAAGGAAAGTATCGTCCTTGCTGCGCTTTCGCGTTCGCTCCCAAGGCCGCTTCTGAGTGATATACTGGTAGTTATCCTCGTCGTCGCCTTCGTAGTAAAATGTCGAGCCACCGTCTTTGACCAGACGTCTGGTTTTCTTGCCGCCCGGACGGCTCTTTGCGGTTGCTGATCCAGCCGGTATGGCGAAGACCTGACCGTCTGTGACTTCCATTGCACGGTCGAAGCTTCGGACAGCGGCAATACTGTGGGAAATGCGGCCGAGCGTGTTGATGAGAGCCACGAGTTCGGTCCGACGCAGCGGAGGGTTCTCTCCGTTTTTGGTATCGTCGTATTCGAAGAGGACCTTTAAGGCGGTACCGTAGCCATTGACCTGGAGCTTGCCCCAGAGACGACACTTGTCGCACCCGACGCAGTCCATCAGTCGACTGACGTTCCGGAATCGGTTGCGGAAGTCTTCCTTTAGGCCCAGGGCGCTTGGATCTTGGAACATGACGTTCTCATCGAAGATCTGGGATCGTTCGGCGAGTGTCGATGTTAGGAGAGAGACTTTTTCTTTGGTTTCCTGGTCTTGCGCCGGGTCGCCCATGCAGTATGTGTATCCCTGGAGATGCTTCTGTAGTTTGGCCACCGCGCGAGAAACCAGTGCGTAGTTGAAGTAAAGGTTCGAAACACGCTCCGGGTGGTTGTAGAGTCGGTCCTTGTAGCATTGGAGATTTGGGTGCCACTGTCCGGTGGTCTGGTTGAGATAGTCCCAGCACAGATGTGTTGAAATAGACGCGTGCATTCCGCTGATGAGTCGGTGAAAGACCCGCTTCTCAACACACTCATTATCCAGCGGTAGCAGATCAGGGCGCTTCAATTCCTTCTCTAGAACGTTCCGGAAGTCCTGAACGGCCTGTAATCCGCCTAGGTTATTACCCATCGGGGAAAACGGAGACTGCTCGAGCTCGGGCGTCGGCTTGAGGAAACAGTTCTCCCGATAGATAGCGTCCCAAACCTGATTCGCGCCGGCTCCCGCGTACCCCGTGAATCGCTCGGGGTTATCGACCAGGCTAACATAGTCACCCTTCCCACTAGCGCCTTCGTCCTCGGGGACACAGTAGTCCCGATCATCACATTCATCATCATACTCAACCACACAACTCTCCCCAACGTTCTCTCCCAGCATTCCCTGCAACGGTCGATCCCGCGGCCTCTCATGCTGTTGCTTCCGTCCCGGGTGACCAGCCTTAGGTCCCTCTAGTTTACTTAGCTCTTCCGCGCGCCACGTCAAAGGTATGTCTTCTTCCGAGTCAATCGTGTTCACCGCGCACGCAATATTCCCGCACATACTATCGGCATCCGACCAGAACGGACAGACCTTGTTGAAGAGGTTGAGGCGGTAGTAGGAGAAGAAATCGGTTTCTTGTGTGATGGACTGGAGGAGGGAGTAGACTTGATCGTTGAGGGCGTCGATTGTGTGGTAGGAGACGCAGGCATCGGAGACGACGGCATTGTGGTCGATCTAGGAACGGATGTTAGTCTAGCTTCATGAGGCGAGAAAGTAGAAAACTTACTGCGCAGGTATCATAACCGTGGGACACCGGCTTGTGCTGCTTCTCGGCGCTGGCCAGGCTCATGAAGCCAAACACGGCCAGGTAGAATAATTTAGTCGCGGAGCGCATATTGACAAAATGGTTTTGCTGTATCGAAATATTTTGGCCCAACCGGGTAGGGGGTAGGCGATAGAGATGTACAAAAGCCTGGTGCTGCTTCACATGAAAAGAACGGCAGTGGATCGGAACGTGGCCATAGGGGTTGTATAGTGTATGAGTGGAATCAAAATCGGAAGTCGAGTCGCATTGGAGTCAGCGATGGAATGAAAGTAAAAGAAAGGCCAGCGGTGAAGGTATGAAGGAGAAGCAGCTGGAAGTGGACAAGCTGTCCTTGGTGGCGGAGTTTGTATGGGGAGATTCAAAGATGGGATGATGTATCTGGACATCCAAGAACATAATTTGGAAGTCTAACTACTTCCTAATTAGGACTAGCTCCTAATCTTATTCTTGCAGCTCTAAGTACGAGATAAACTTAGATACCACCCGTACTATCTAATTTTCTATGTAAATCAAGGTACCTATGTTACTTAAGACCTTATGAAAGGCGTAGAAGTGCATAGAGGACATAATTTAGGCGCTGAGGACGTTAAACTGCTTCAGGAGGCCAGCGACGCCGTAAAATCGGTTATAAAAGCCGTGGATAAGGGTTTAATAGTAACTACAAGCCATTAAAATACCCATAAGATTATTAGTAACCAGTTAGATTCCTCCAAATCTGCAATAAGATTAGAATAACACCTCCTTCCTTCTTACAGAGCGAGTAATGCCAAGCCTTTTCTACCAAGATAGCAATCTAAATCGGGTATAGCTTGCCAAGGCTGGAGGTCCAAGTTACGTTCTTGGATGTCCAGATACCATGTTACCGTTATGGGGCTTCACCTCTTTGACGGGGTTGTTAGTAAGCTTTTAGTAAGCCGGACCTTAGTCTCAGAAGCTTAGTTAAGAATAACAACTTATCAAGAGATTATTGTCATGTGTATTGTCATACGCCTGTGCCTGTCTTAACGTAATTCCCGGGTGACCCGTACTTCCCGGGTCATCCGTGCACACGCCTTAAAACTAGATGCTTGATCAACTTTAAAGTAATATACCACTGCCAAAAGTAATTTAAATTGCAGAAACTAAAAGCCAAAACGAGTAGGACAGCTGGTTCTCTTATGTCCCTGAATATTACATTCTGAACATCTTGGTGGAGCACGTTCAGGTACACCTAAACTTTGAGGAGCACCTTCGCTGGTACCCCCCCCTCTTGCTTCTATCTCCTCATTTCTGGACGAAATTAGATCCCTGGCTTCCTGAAATGAAAGACCTTCTGTACAAGCCATCTGGCGTTTGGATCGGCTCTTTTTCTGCCTATCATTCTCTATAG